>NW_024424786.1:28621314-28630684 GCF_017311325.1 Ursus maritimus
GGGGGGGCGGGGAGGGAGGGAGAAGAACAGCATAATCCTGGTTGGTGGTGTCTGCCAGACAATTTAGGCTTCATTAGTGACATCTGCCACAGGCATGGCAGGGGGAGGGGCAACATGTGCCCGCTCTCCTCCCCACCGTCCCTCTTCAGGGTCTGGGGAGAGCCCATTCCGAATCCCAGGTCCTGTGTCAGCGTCCAGCCTCCCAGCTTGCCAGCCACTGGGAGAGACGGAGCTGTGGCCCCGAGCCTCACGCTTCCCTGCTCTGCCCCCTGCCCCCTTTAGAGATGCAGCCCTGAGCTCTGTGCCTGCTGTAAAAATTGGGTTTGACCCTCCAACCATCTCTCCCCTTCCCCATCCCATCCTTCTGCTGGCCCCCCTCCCCACCAGTCCCGGGCCCCCCTTCTGGTCTCCAAGCTGGGGCTTTCCATGTTGTCCTTGTAACAGTCCGCCCTGGCAGCTCCGTACATGATGCCATGAACTGCCCGCGACTGGGCATCCCTGGGACCCAGAGCGCCCTGCAGCTGGTGGCCCAGCCCAGCCCGAGCAGGGCCTTGGGCTTGCTCCGCTCGAGACCCACCCACTCACACGCTTAGCTCCAGCTTCCTGGCAGAGGCAAATGGCTGGTCTGCGGTTGACCAAAATAAATAAAAACAGCTGGCTTGGCGGGATGCAGGCTCTAACGGGGCAGCCTTGTGGCTCCAGTCCAGGGGCATCCCAGGCTTCCAGGTCCCATCTGGTCCCCTACCAGCCAGGAGAATCCGGGCCTTCAAGGTAAGAAGGGCCTGGCCTCTGGCAACCGCCCCCCTCCTCTGATCTTCTCCATTCCCACCCCTTGCTGCCCCCACCCCCGTGAGTATCAGTGTGGGGCAGGCCAGGTCCCAGAGGAAGCCTGAAGCAGGTTCAAGGGTGGTTGGTGAGCCTCATCCTCATCCCCAAGGGCTTTCCAGAAAGGTGCCAAGGAGCCCCGACTCCGCCGCTGCCCACACTGGGGCTGGAAAGGGAGAGCGGGCCGTCTCCAGCACGGACCCGGGCTGGTAGCTCTCTGCACAGCCGTCTGTGGCTGTTCCGGTGCTTGACCCCCCTCCCAGGCGTGGAGAGCTAACTGGGCTGGCTTGTGCACAGCCTGTAACAGGTGCTCGTGCCAGAGGCTTGGCTGCGGGGACGCAGGGACGCGGGGCCGGGGATACCTCTTTGCCGAGACTTCTTCCGAGACGTCCTCCAGCCCGCTCGCTGGGCAGGAGCCGCTGCAGAGTCCCCACTGTCACACCCACACCCTGGACAGAGCGCCCGCCTCTTGGACAAGGGAAGCCATCTGCGGGGTTCGGAGGCTCTCTTGTCCCTCTCGCCCTTCCATGCCTCAGGGGCCCAGACTGGAGATCCCAAAGCAGCCGAGGCCCCAGCACCCCCATCTCCCGGAAGCCCCCTCTTCCCTTCCCCTGTGGGTTCTAGGTCGAAAGTCTATTTTGAAAACTGTAAATGTTCCTTGCGGTAGATAGCAGAGCTAATTTATCATGTTTATTTCCTGTGAGCCCCCCTCCCCTTTTTATATTCTTTATCAAGAGGCGTTTTTGTAATATAAAGCAGGACACCCACACTGATGGTTTTGCACTGGTTTTTGTGACTGTTTCTTACAAAAAGAAAAAGGAACGAAGAATAAATAGTGACTGTGAAGAACGGTGGTCTTGCTTGGGGTGGGGGTGGGGGTGGATGGGGGCAGAGGTGGGAGCTTGGCCGGAGGGGGCTGGGCTCCAGGGGCAAGGGTAGACGGTGGCGGGCAGGGGGATGGATGGAGAGTTGGGCCCACACTGGGTCTTCTTCGGGAGACGTGTGGGTCTTTCCCCATTGTCCCTGCCTCTGCATCCTAGCAATGGCTCCTTGCCTTAATGTCCCCCCCCATGTCCCCAGACCACATGGCTGTTTGCCAGGCTCCCTCCCCCTGGGCCTAGCTCCTATGTCTGAGCCAGCAGAACAGAATGTCATCCCAGCAGGCCCTCCTGACCACCCGAGGGGCAAGGCCGGGCAAGGCCCTGCGGCCCTCCCACGTGCCCCAGCCCACCCCAGCGGGGGGCCTCAGCCAGACCCCAACGGCTAAGCCCATGCTTTCTACTCCCCTGCGGGCCACCCCGGGACATGATCCACCACGCCCACCGGGGACTAGGATCAACCACCCATTGCCCATCGGAGGATGAGCCAGGCCTTCAAAGGCCTGGATCAGATGGAGGACAGGACTGTGGCCAGGGGACAGGGGGCGCCCCGCCCGGCCAGGGCTTGTGAGCAAGCAGCCAGATTCTGGGGAGAGGCCCACACTGAAGTGGCAGGAGACGGAGATCAGGAAAGAGCCCAGCCTCTCCTTAGCGACCAGGTTCCCTTCTGCTCAGCCTGTCACCAGCGGCCCAGCCGTGGGCGCCCGACCCACTGGGCCTCCCTCCTCAGCTGTGGAACAGCAGCGGTCCCACTGCTCTGCGGGGGACCAGATGCATGGCTGCGGGGACAGCTGGGCCCGGCACGGGCAGGGCAAGCTTCCCGGACACAGCAGCAGCCGGCAGCCAGCAGCAGCCACAGCTGGGCCGTCCTGGCCCACCAGCCACCTCGCCCCACCGAACACACTCGATTCCAAGACGAGAAGCAAGTGTGGGGACCGGGCTGCCTTTCTCCCCACCTGTCCCCAGAACATGAGGGCCACCACTCCTGGTGCGCACGCTTGTGTCCCAGAGGGGAGGGGAGCATGGGGAGTGACAGACAAGGGGAAAACACAGGCTGAGGGGGAGGGGGCAGGACGGGGGGGTCTTCAGCTCTGAGGGAGCCCCTAGTCAGCCTCCTCCAGGGCACTTGGGGGGGGGGCAGGGGACATGAGCGTGGCCTGCTGAAATATTCCTATTTATTTCCCTTGCTGAATTGGAAGGGCCCCCAGTCCTAGCCTGCCGGGTCTCGGGGGCAGCACCCTGGGGAGGTGAGGGGGCTGAGCCAAGCGGGCATCAGACCTGAAGGACATACTGAGGGACCAGGAAACGCCACTGCTTCTCTTGCTTCCTCATCTCCAAACCCCATCTCTTACAAGAGCCTGCACAGGGTTCTCCGTGCCCCCTGCCTGTGCGAGAGGCTGCTGACAGCCTCTGGACCACGGCCAGTTGGGGGAAGGGGGCTCTTGGGAGCCTCCAGGGGCTGGGGTAGAGGCGGAACAGCCTAGAGTGAGACCCTAGGAGAGAGCCGGGCTCTGGCTACAGGTGGCCCACCTCACAAAGAGGCTGGAAAGGGGGGTGCCAGCTCAAAGCCATCGCTGCGCTCAGCCCCGCAGCTGGGCTGTGGGAAGGGCAGGGATGTGCGCTGAGGGGGCAGAGGGCAGCTCCCACGAGTGGGGGGTGGGGGGGCACGCCGAGGAGTACAGGCGCAGGGTCAAGTTGTCCGATTTTCCAAGCATACACAGAAGCCACGTTCAGCTGTGTGGGCCCTAGATTGGGTGGGGGTGCGGGGAGGACAGGGAGGAAGGGCACACCTCTCTCAAACGAAAGAAGGGCATCCTCGCAGAAGAGGCGGGAGCCCCGCCTTTGCCCAGTACCCCACGACCCAAGCTCTTCAGTCGGTGTCTATCCAGGGGATCCGGAGGCCAAGAGAGCCCAGAAAAGGAGGCGCTGCTGTGTGGGGCGAAGGGCAGAGGCGCCGAGGCCCTGTCCCCCCCGAACCTGAAAGTCCAGGAGATCACAGCATTTGGGGGTGCCCAGGAGGAAAAGAAGGTGAGTGGCCCCGCCTGCCTGGGGCAGGCCTGGTGCAGGGCAGGGTCCGTCCTGCCCTCCAGAAGCCAGAAGGAAACCGGGGCCCCAGGGCCTCGCTGCCCCACAGGGGCCTCTGGCCCAGAGAGTGGCTAGACTTTCTTGGGTTTCCGGCCGACTTGGTAATAGTAGTAAACGCTGATGGCGACAAAAAGGAGGCGGCTGGCCAGGAGCAGCAGGATCCCCAGGGACACGAGCCCCGTCTCAGCCAGCGTGGCAGTGACCACTGCAGGAGAAAGACCGGGAAGGGACAGGGGTCAGAGGAGGGCCGTGCCTCACCCCCAACACAAGACGACGGGCTGAGCTGGGGGCCCCTGCCAGCTGCCAGGCCTCACGGCCATGTCTGTCTGACGGCCCCCACGGCAGGTACCGGGCTAAGCGCAAGCATGGGGGCCACACTGGGTGGGCGCTGTCACACCTGCGCTGGGTACACGAGTGAGCGATGGGCTATGGGAGGCTGCGGGGCACGTGTGTTATGTATATTCAAGAAGGTACAGGTGTGTGTCGGGTGTGTGAGCACAGGTGTGCAGGCCTACAGGTAAACACGGCCCCATGAGCCCCTCCCCCTCAGAGAGGTTTTTCATCCCTTCCTGGAAGCCTAGGGGCAGGAGCTGGAGAGCCGGGGGCCAAGCTGCCCTGCCCGCACCCCCGACCCCATCAGCCTCCCTGTCTCACTGCCCACCTCAAGACTCACCCAAGAACTGGACCCCAAAGTAACAGGCTTCGGTGAGCAGAGTCCATCGGATGATAACCTTCTCGGCCGTGTAGAGAGCGTTCCACATGATCAGGGAGATGCCTGCGGCGGGGGGACAAAGGGCAGACTGGGGGCAGGCAGCTTGATCCAGCCACCCCCTTGTGGCCGGGGCAGGATCCCGGACTTAACCGTCCCCCACCCCCACTCACACTCCCCAAATTAAAACTCATCCATCATCCAGCCTAACCCCATAACCCTAGGTCTCCTACTGCCTGGGGGAAGGGCTTAAAGGCACCCCAGTCACCATCCGCCCCTGCCCCCCACTAGTACCGAGGCAGACCCTTGAGGGATAGGTATTAGTGCTATCAGCACAAGGTTAGGGAGACCGCGTGTACAGAAGCATGGAGGCCTTCTGAAATGGGGGGGCCGGGCATCATGAGATGTGGCTGGAGTCTGGGGCCCACTGTGGAATCTGGGGGAGGCAGGTCTGCGAAAGCAGGCTGGATCCACCCTACAGGCCACCCCGAAAGCCAGGCGGAGGGCTGGGCCTTTATTCTGCAGGCAAAAGGGAGCCATAGAATGTCTGGGAGAAGGGGAGGGACACTACCCGTGCTAGGCTTTCAAAGCTGTAACTCAGCTTCCTACCAGGCCCTGTGTGTGACTCAAATCAGAGAGGCAACGGGATGGTTCAAACGACCCAAGGGTGGGAGGGGTTTTGCAGACACTGTGTTGGTTTTGCCTCCTCCTCTAGGCTGTGAGGTCCTGGAGGGCAGGGCCTGAGCCTCATTCATCTCTGTGCCCCAATAACCAGGGTCATTACTGACCACTCAGTGAGCGTTTGCCCCAGATGATGGCCAAGACAGAGCCCGGTCCACCGGGAGCATCCCAGCAGTGGCCACAAGATGGCAGCACACACCCAGCAGAGACACACCCATCAGGGGAAGGGCGTAGGCAGGTGCTGGGAAAGGGAGCCCCTGCACAAAGAAAGGCTTCCCCGTGCTCCTCTCAGTCCTCTGAGTCTCTGTTGGTCCCCAGCTACCATCACGTCTGCCCTAGCAATACTCACTGAGGAGGGCTCCGCCATAGAGACGGATGGGGGTCTTGCTGGTCACCTGGGCTCCATCGAAGACTGCATCATAGAGCTGGTCAGGGAAGGCGAGGGCCTGTGGACATGGGTGGGCAGTTCAGGGTCAAGTTGGAGGGGGTCGCAGTTGAAACATCCCCCGGACATCTTCCTTCCGCCCTTAAAGCAGGGCTGAGGTGCCTGGGGCGGTCTGGCGTCAGAGCCTTGGTTGTCCCCCACTCCCCCAAGCCAGGACAGAAGGCTCTAGGTTCCCAGGGGCAAGGAGTCAGGAACATGGACCATGGGATCTAGGATGATCCAGAGGGGTTCAGGTGGGAATGAGTGTCGGGAGCTGGGACTATGGAGGGAGCTAGAGAGCCCTGACAGGTAGGGCCTCTGCACGATGGCCATGCGGGGAGAGGCAGCAGGGGCCCCAGAACAGGGGAGGAACCCCGAGTAGAGGCCCAGAGGCGGGACACAGGGAGCCAGATAGACCCAGGGCCTGGTCCCAGGGGTGGGGCTGGGGGTCGGGGTCTCACCATGATGGCAATGCCGGAGAAGAGCACAGCAGAAGCAAACTGCCAGACCCTGGGGACATGTGGAGAGAAAGGTCACAGCCAGGCCCCCTCGCTGCCCCCTCCAGGCCCCAGGGGACCCTCCCCTCTCCAGCCAAGATGTCCAGGGATGGCTGGTTTTAGGGGGAGGGAATGAGACGGAATGGAGTGACAGGCATGGGGACACGGGGCAAAGCCGACAAGGCGGGGCCTCACGCAGCGCCTCCCCATAACCCGGCACCCTCCAAACTCCCCCACCCCACCCCCCCGATGCTCACCTCAGCCCCAAAGGCTCCCGAACAGCAAACTTGATTTCATTGCCCAGCACCTGGCTGATCTGTGGACAAAGAGGGGTCAGGGGCACGCCCAGCCCGCTCACTTCCCGCCCTGAGCCCCCGGCATGCCCAGGGACCCACCTGGGTACTTCTGCTTAGCCAAAGGCTCACCCAGGCTGGGTGGGTCACACTGAGGCCACCCCCCTCTGCCTCTTCTTGACACCAGACCTTACGGGAAGCTGAAAATACGGTGGGTAAGAATAAAAGCTCAGGGGTCAGCTAGACACAGGCTTAAAGCCTGGCTGTGCCTCTGACTGGCTTGGCCCTTGTGCAAGTCCTTGACCTCTCTGAGCCTCAGTTTCCTTATCGATAAAGTGGGTTCATTAACTATCTCCCAGGCCTAGCAAGATTAAATCATACTTGTAAAGCAATTGGTACAGTAACGGGCACATAATAAGCACGAAATTCGTTCTAACGATCTGTCTTTGTTTTTGTTATTATTCCCCTGACAGCTCCATTAAGTTCCTAGAAAAAAAATGAGCCAAGTCCCGGGGCTCCCGCAGCGCTGTGGGCCGTGGCTACTCTTCTCCCAACCGGCAGGCCAGACCTGCCTCCCCAAGCGGGTGCTCAGAGGCGGACCCCTGGGTGTGGCCAGCCTCAGGCCCCTCGGCCCACCTTGGAGCGGTGCACCTCCCCGTCATCGTCCTCCCCGCCCACGCCGAGGATCTTGCGGGTCTTCAGGCGGCTCACGAGGTCCGTCTGGCTGTGCTTCTTCATGAGAGGCGGGGGCTGCTTGGCCGCCATCTTGTCCTGGAGCCTGGTGTCTGCAGAAGGGCTGAGGGGAGACGCCAGCCTCAGCCACAGGTCCTGCCCAGCTTCCAGACCTCAGGGGCAGCCAGCCCCGCCCCCAGGGCCTGGTGTGCACCCCCTGTCAGCCTGGGGCAGCAGCTGGAATACCAACAAGAAACCTGGGGGCCCAGCCTTAGTACTTGGCTCCCTAACCACCTGGCTGTTTGACGAAAGGGGCAAGTCTCTCTCCTTCCTGGCCTCAGCTTCCTCATCTATAAAATGGCTCAGGGAGGATGTCCCTTAAGCTCTTCCAGCTGTGTGAGCCCATCTGGCCTCCACGGAGATGTCACACTCCGGGGTAATCAGGCTAGCTGGAGTCTTACAGGTGGCCGTGGAGGAGTGTGTGGGCCCAGGAAAGGCATTTGGGAGGAGACCACATCCAGAGGTTCCTGGGAGGCGGGGGCAAACAGGAGTCCGGGCCAGTCTTGCCAGAAGAGGGAAGATCTGCCCAGGCCCCCCAGTGAACTTCTGCCCAGATAATCTCTCTGTCCAGCAAGCCCTCCCTCCTTGCCTTGCAGACGACCTTGTTCAAAGCCGGTGGCCCCAGGACCCAGCCAGAGGAAGGATGGCCAGGAGAGCTGGCAGAATCTCCGGGCCCCTTCCTGCCAGGGGCACCCACTACCGGCCTCTTCCCCACCCCTTGTCTGCTCAGCCCCCACTCCCAGCCACCCCCCAGTTCCACCTCAGGCTGGGTCTTGAGCACCTACTGTGTGCCAGGGACTGGCCTGGGAGACACAGAGATGAGGTGACTGCGGGTCCTGGCCTTCAATCAGCACAAAACCTATGCAAAGGAGACAAAAGTATCGACCCCAGTGAGGCAAAGGCTTCCAAAAACTGGCCCGGGGTGGCCCTGGGCTCCTCTAATCACAGCCCCGCCCATCCCCAGCACACAATGGGAACGATTTACACCCATTCCACAGATGAGGAAACCAAGGTGGGGTTGAGGAACTCCAGTACCCCCCACCCCCAGCACCACATGCCCTATTCCAACATCTCATTCTGTAGAAGCCGGCAGCCACCTGCTGGCAAGGCCGGAACACTACCCGCACTTAAAACACCCCGACAAATAAAGCTCAGGGCCGGGAATCAAACCGTGGGGGGCCTAGCTAACGCGGCTTTAGACTCGGGTCAGGCCAGGAAGCAGCAGTTTGACGGGGGGCTGACCAGTCCTACCGGAGAAGGCAGGCTTTAACCACACTGCTCCCCCGGGAGCCGGGCACTGTCCCCAGGCCCCAGCACTTGCCACCACTTCTCGTGACTCCAGAGACAGGCGACCATCAGCCTGGCGTCGCTCCCGCCGCGGGGTGGACCTGTTCCAGACGGCCCACGAGAGCTGGCCAGCCACAGCCGGGAGCCGCCGGGGCTCACCCCCCTCGCCCGGCCTCAGCCAAGGAAGCACCGGGGAGCCCGGCCCTCACCCTCCTTCCTCTTCCGGCCTCCCCTCTGGCCTTTCATTTTTTAATTTACATACTGCAGAACCAACATGTTTTGTTGTTTGCAGTTACACGACTTGTAGCACATGTGCAGATGCCGAGAAGGACCACCTGCGAGTCAGGACACCTGGCTTAGCCCACCCCTCCCCTCCCCTCCCCTCCCCCCCAGCCCCCGGCCACCACTGACCTGTGGGCCATCACTCTAGCTTTGGTTTTGTTTTTTCAAACACATTCTATAAATAGACTCAAACAGACTAGAACCACTTGAGACCGGCCTCTTTCATTCCGCGTAACGCTAAAATGCCTCTGAGACTCTTCCCGGCTGCCGGGCGCTCCCCCTGCCCTGTTCCTCTTTACGGCAGAGTAATATTCTGTGGGGGCAGGTGGACCCGTGGGTTTATCCAGTCACTCACTGAAGAACATCTGGGTTGTTTCCAGAGTTTGACAGTGACGAATAGATCTCTGTCCCGTGGCATAAGGGGGCACTCGGGTCAAGCCCACCAGGCCCCGGGCTGTCTCAGCGACCCCTGCTCGGAGTGTCAGCATCCTTCCTCTGCCCGACAAGCCCTTCCCACCAACACACACACACACAACGTTCCCCTCTGCACCGCAAGCCTTGACCTGCAAAGCAAAGGCTGTGGGTTGTGGCAGGGCCAGCCTCCAGGGACGGGGTACAACAAGGGGACTGCAGGGTCCTGGGCTCCATCGGACACCAGCAGGACTCTTAGGGGGGAT
>NW_024424786.1:28630694-28655789 GCF_017311325.1 Ursus maritimus
CAGGGAGGATGTCCCTTAAGCTCTTCCAGCTGTGTGAGCCCATCTGGCCTCCACGGAGATGTCACACTCCGGGGTAATCAGGCTAGCTGGAGTCTTACAGGTGGCCGTGGAGGAGTGTGTGGGCCCAGGAAAGGCATTTGGGAGGAGACCACATCCAGAGGTTCCTGGGAGGCGGGGGCAAACAGGAGTCCGGGCCAGTCTTGCCAGAAGAGGGAAGATCTGCCCAGGCCCCCCAGTGAACTTCTGCCCAGATAATCTCTCTGTCCAGCAAGCCCTCCCTCCTTGCCTTGCAGACGACCTTGTTCAAAGCCGGTGGCCCCAGGACCCAGCCAGAGGAAGGATGGCCAGGAGAGCTGGCAGAATCTCCGGGCCCCTTCCTGCCAGGGGCACCCACTACCGGCCTCTTCCCCACCCCTTGTCTGCTCAGCCCCCACTCCCAGCCACCCCCCAGTTCCACCTCAGGCTGGGTCTTGAGCACCTACTGTGTGCCAGGGACTGGCCTGGGAGACACAGAGATGAGGTGACTGCGGGTCCTGGCCTTCAATCAGCACAAAACCTATGCAAAGGAGACAAAAGTATCGACCCCAGTGAGGCAAAGGCTTCCAAAAACTGGCCCGGGGTGGCCCTGGGCTCCTCTAATCACAGCCCCGCCCATCCCCAGCACACAATGGGAACGATTTACACCCATTCCACAGATGAGGAAACCAAGGTGGGGTTGAGGAACTCCAGTACCCCCCACCCCCAGCACCACATGCCCTATTCCAACATCTCATTCTGTAGAAGCCGGCAGCCACCTGCTGGCAAGGCCGGAACACTACCCGCACTTAAAACACCCCGACAAATAAAGCTCAGGGCCGGGAATCAAACCGTGGGGGGCCTAGCTAACGCGGCTTTAGACTCGGGTCAGGCCAGGAAGCAGCAGTTTGACGGGGGGCTGACCAGTCCTACCGGAGAAGGCAGGCTTTAACCACACTGCTCCCCCGGGAGCCGGGCACTGTCCCCAGGCCCCAGCACTTGCCACCACTTCTCGTGACTCCAGAGACAGGCGACCATCAGCCTGGCGTCGCTCCCGCCGCGGGGTGGACCTGTTCCAGACGGCCCACGAGAGCTGGCCAGCCACAGCCGGGAGCCGCCGGGGCTCACCCCCCTCGCCCGGCCTCAGCCAAGGAAGCACCGGGGAGCCCGGCCCTCACCCTCCTTCCTCTTCCGGCCTCCCCTCTGGCCTTTCATTTTTTAATTTACATACTGCAGAACCAACATGTTTTGTTGTTTGCAGTTACACGACTTGTAGCACATGTGCAGATGCCGAGAAGGACCACCTGCGAGTCAGGACACCTGGCTTAGCCCACCCCTCCCCTCCCCTCCCCTCCCCCCCAGCCCCTGGCCACCACTGACCTGTGGGCCATCACTCTAGCTTTGGTTTTGTTTTCAAACACATTCTATAAATAGACTCAAACAGACTAGAACCACTTGAGACCGGCCTCTTTCATTCCGCGTAACGCTAAAATGCCTCTGAGACTCTTCCCGGCTGCCGGGCGCCCCCCTGCCCTGTTCCTCTTACGCAGAGTAATATTCTGTGGGGGCAGGTGGACCCGTGGGTTTATCCAGTCACTCACTGAAGAACATCTGGGTTGTTTCCAGAGTTTGACAGTACGAATAGATCTCTGTCCCGTGGCATAAGGGGCACTCGGGTCAAGCCCACCAGGCCCCGGGCTGTCTCAGCACCCTGCTCGGAGTGTCAGCATCCTTCCTCTGCCCGACAAGCTTCCCACCAACACACACACACACGTTCCCTCTGCACCGCAAGCCTTGACCTGCAAAGCAAAGGCTGTGGGTTGTGGCAGGGCCAGCCTCCAGGGACGGGGTACAACAAGGGGACTGCAGGGTCCTGGGCTCCATCGGACACCAGCAGGACTCTTAGGGGGGATAGGCTTTATCCACGGGCACCGCCATCAGGTACTTGGGCCGGTGGGACCTACTGTGGCCTCCCCCCCACCCCAAGCCCAGCCCCCAGCAAGGAGCTCACCAGCCCCAATGGGCCCTAGGGCCTCCCGGGGAGAATGAAATCCCCGGGGCCTAGGATCTGCTGCCCCTGCCTCCGCACAGCTAAGTACTCGAAGCGCTGAGTTCCATCCCTTCCACACCCGCAGCACAGGCCCCGCCTGGGGAGCGCAGGTGGGCAGTGGCAGTACTCCCATGCACCTGGCAGCCCCCTGTGCCCCACCCCCAAGGCAAACCCCAGGCACGGCCCCCTCAGATCTGCCCTTGAACTTTCTTCCCCTTCCCACTCCACAGGTGTTTTTCAGCCTGGCCTCCTTTTAACCCAAGTGAGGGCAGAGGGCATCTCCCTCCGCTCCACTCCCTGAACTGTGGCTGAGCCAGAGTGGTTCAAATCCCGGTTCTGTCCTCTTACCTGCCGCAGGGCTTTGGGCAGCTCCCTGCAGCTCTCCCAGCCTCAGTGCCTGCCTCTGTGAAATGGGGTTAGTAAGAGCACTCACTCTGTGCAAGTGCTGGAGGCTAAGGAGAGGGGACACAGGCCGGGCCCGGGGCCAAGCGCCCCGCCTGCCCACACTCCTACTTCCCTTTCTTCATTCAGCCATTCAGCCGTGCACAGTGGAAAAAGCCGGCCTGATAGGGCTGTTGCGTCCTTTCCAGAGCCAGCTGCCCTCTGAAGGGCCCCCAGGGCTTCCCCCCACCGCCCTGCCAGGCTGCCCGAGGCTAAGGGCAGGGGCGGGCGGAGGAGAACCTGCCAAGCGAGGAGCGGGGATAACGTAGCCTGAAGCCCCCTAGAGCCCAAGTTCATGACTCTACATTCCGCTCCTGGCAGGCCTCTCCGACCTCGATTCCCAATAAAGCCAGCAAGTCCCCGTCCTTTTTCACGGTGGTTCCCAGTTCTGACGCACTGCCCAGCCAGAAAGGTCCTCCTTGTGCCCTGCTCCCCCACCTTGACCCTCCTTGTTCTTCAGGGCCACACGGCCCGTCCTCAGGAGCCTTCCCAGGACACAGCTTCTCCCTCCGTCCCCTGGACTCCCCCGGGTCTCAGTGTGGACGGCCATGGGCCACTTCCAGCCCATACTCCTAGTCCCGTCACGGGCTCTCGGGCTCCCAGAGATCCCGTGATCTGAAGGCAGGGCTGCTGCCTGGTCCGAGAATCTCCCCATTGGACCTCTGCCCACGGCGGGGCACTCGGTCAGCATGGGCCAATGAGTGACAGCCGGGCCACGGGAAGCAGGCCTCCCCAGCCCCACCCAGAACACCCAGGGTCACACTCAGTTAGACGGGGTAGGGCCCAAGGGGAGGCTCTGCTCCAAACACACACTGGGCAAGGCAGAAAGCTGAGTCCCAGGAGGGCCACATGTGAGCCGGTGACAGGAGAGCGCAGGAAGGGGGCTTTGCAGTCAGGCGGGGCTGGTTTCGAATCTGACATCTGCTATGGGCCAGCGGCCTGGGACCAGTGGGTCTAGGGTGCTGAAGACATAGGAGATTGGGTACGGATGCTCTTGGCGAAGGGTCTGGCCCGTGCAGTGTCCAGGAAATGGTGGGGCTCAGGACTGGGGGAGACAGTGTGGTGAGACATCGCGATGGCCCCCTCCTCAGAAAGCTGCAGCCATCGCTAGGAGGCCAGGGCCCCGGGGCGCGGGTTTCTGGAGGTCTTGCTCACAGAGCCTGGGACACTTCCTGGCCTGTGAGGAGCTCACCAAGTATTTGTCACCAAGTCATGAGTTGTGGAAGGGGTTGAGAGCCACCCCCCACCTGACCGCTGGCCAAGGTCTGACTCCGTGCAGCATTGCCCCCCCACACCCCACCCACTCCTCCCATCAAGTGCACGGACATCGGAGGCCAGGAAGAACATCCCCAAAGAGCTCCCAGTGGCAGCAAGACAGAGGGGGTCATGACTAGACAGGCCAGGAACAGACAGGCTTATCAGGAGTGCAGGGGTCAGGGGAGAAGAGGGGGCATATACTTAGTGATTAGGCAAACTTGGGCTCAAACCTCAACTCTTTCTCTTGTCTGTGACCTCAAGAAAGTTTCCTAACCACTCTGAGCTTCCATGTCTTCCTTTGTGAAACCACAGGACTGTTTTTTAGCTCACAGGGTTGTGCTGAGAGCTGAGCAAAGGCAGTCAAGGGGCCCGGCACCTGCCTTGGGCTCCATACAGGACAGCGATTAATAATGGCATTGCTTATGGGGCGGCTGCCGAGGCCGTGCCCTGGGGGCAGATCAGGCGGGGCTGGGGCATCATTCCCATGCTGGTCCTAAAGGACCTCTCCCCACCCCCCAGCCCCTGTAGCCTTCCCAGGAAGCCTGGTTTCCATAGAAACAGGCGGACTGCAGAGCTGTCCCCGGCATGGAGTCTGTGCCCATGAGGGCTGGCTTAGAAACCTGACCAGCAGCGGGGGGGAGGCGGAGAGGAAGGGGGCCCGGGGCCCAGCACCCCCACCAGCTGCTGAGCCTCCCGGTGATTCAGGGGAGAGTCACTGCTGCTGCTGAGCGTTACAGCCAAGAACAGCTTCCTTTCCAAACAAGACCCTTTCCTGGAGGGACAGTGCCCCCCCATGTCCCTCCCCATCTGGTAGGAACTGCCCATGAGAGCTTCATCCAGGGCTGGAGGCAGGGAACAGTACTTCCAGACCAGGAATTCTTGGCAGCCCCCACAACACTAGGAGAATGGCTGTACTGTCATCCCCATTCTACAGATGAGAAAACTAAGGCCCGAGGGACTTACTCAAGCTTCTCAGGGTTAAGTGGCAGAGCTGAAATTGGGAGCAAGTTAACTGCGCTATAAATGGATATCCTGAGAGAAGCTGGGGGGGGGGGGTGCTGGGGTGCTGTTTGGTGAACCCGACCGCTAGGAAGAACTAAGCCGTAAGCCATCTTCCTCATCATATCGCCTTCTGAAAGCCCCTGGCGGGGTGCCAGCATCTGAACTCCTTCCTTCCTGGGGTCTAGCCTCCCTTGGGTTAAGGCCCTGTGACTCCAGCGGGACCAGGGAAGGGCTGCAGGGAGACCCATTGTTCTCTTATCACACTGGTGCAAAATAGCTGGAAATGGGGTGTGGGACAGGGCAGCGCCAGGAGAGGGGGCAGTGAGAGAAGGAGCCTCCAGGGCGGTCAGAGAGAAGGGGAGGCAAGGAGAGAGGGCCAGCAAGGAGGCTAGAGGGTCCAGAGCCCCCCACCTCCACCCCGTCATCCACCGCATGGTCCCTTCCTGGGGCGGCCCATCAGCTCCTTGGCCGAGAGGCCCCCCCAAAGACCCCCAACTCAGAAACCCCCAGCCTGAGCCTTCAGGCAGAGTGAATCGCACATCTCAAGGGCTGTGCTGGAGAGGCGTGGGCTTGGCAGGACCCAAGTTCATTACCAGCCCTCCGCCTTTGGGCAGAGTACCCATTCGGCCCCTCTGTTCCTGAGCTGTCAATGGGGGTCATGATGCCTGACTTACCAGGCTGGTGGCAAATTACAGCAAAACTAGGAAGTCACAGGACACACAGGGGGCTTGACAGAGGCGTGACTGACATCACGACTGACGTCATCACAGGGGCTGCCAGCGTGCAGGTTTGGTCATGTGGGTCTCGGGGCTAAGGCACAAAGCCAAGGCGAGGCTGTGCACGGTGGAGCTTCCTCGCGGTGTGTCCCTGGAGAGCAGAGTTATTCTACAGGCCGAGCGTGCCTGAGTCAGCCTCGCCTCTCGAGTCGATGCTGAGCCAGCCCCGCATCACCCATCGCCCGCCTCAGCCCCGGGGCTCAGGGTGGATGCGAGGGGCAGGCTGATGGGTAGTGCTGGCAGGGGAGGGGGTGCGCGATGCGAATCCCGCTGGCGGGACAGACCTAGTCCCTGAGACAAAACTCCGGACTCAAGGAAGGGATTCCACGTCCCATTTCCAAGAACCTCCAGGAACACGGGAGTGGCCAGCGGGGCCCTGAGACAGGACAGTGGTGGGGAGACAGGACAGCTGAGGTCCCTAGAGATGCGGCCACCACAGCGAAACCAGGGCCCGACTCTGGGACTCGGGCGCCTCCTCTAAGGAAAACTGGGAGTGTGGTCTCTGGGGCCCTGCCGGCTGTCATGTTCACAATGCGGCTTCTAGATCCACGCGCCGGGGGACATGAGGCCCTCGCTCCAGCTGCCTGGCTGTCCCTGGGGACACACAGAATTTATCTACTAGTTCTCTTTCTTTTGAAGGTGCCTGATTTCCAGAATGGCAGAGGGAAGCCCAAACTTCCACCACAAACAAACATCTCCCAAACTCCAGGGACCAAAAATAAATGTTCCCTGCGTGTTGGAAAGGCTGAGAGAGCAGAGCGGAGGAGGGGACATCCCTGGGCCTCACCCCCAGGTCTGAGGCTGCTGTGCAAGGGGGATTCAGCCCCCCTGACGGCCAGCCATCACCACTCAGACGTCACTCGGGAGGGTCTTCCCTGTCCCTGCTGACACAGAGGGCGAGCACAAGGGGAATTTCTGTCCTTTTCAACCAGGAATGGGCTGCCTCCCCACCAGCCCAGTGACCACGTCAGGGCCCTCAAAGGCAGCTGGTGCTTCCGGATCCCATGGGGCCATGACCATGGGGACAGCCTGGCTTCCAGCTGCCACGGGGCCAGGGCTGTGGTGAGGGGGCAGCGGACACTCGCCATCCCCCTCACCGCCTCTCCCACCTCTCTCCTAACCCAGAAAGGGGAAGACCAGAGTGGAGGAGGGGAACTTCTTTGCAGGGATGCGCCACCATTTTAAGCCAACTTTTCCAGAAGCAGGAGGTGATGTGCCTTTCTGGGTGGGTTGGGGGAGGCAGGCAAAAGGGTTCCTGTACTTTTCCCAGGATGCTATGGGCCAGAACTACAGTTCAGGACTGACCAGCTCCCCCAGGGTCTGGGGCTCTGGCTCAGGGTCAGAGGAGAAGATCAGGACTCCAAAGGCTTGTGCTTAAACCCCAGCTCTACCATGTATCAGCTGCATGGCCTTGGGCGGGTGGCACCACCTCTCCAGGCCTCGGTTTCCTCATCTGCGAAATGAGTGGAAGGATACCTGCCCCCCGCGGATGAGAAGGTGCACAACAACACGGATAGGACAGTACCAGGTTTATAGCGAATGCTCAGTAGTAATGTTGCTGCTGTCATTCTCGGGCTAGGAGACTCAATTTCTTTGCCTCAGTTTCCCCCTTGACCATACCAGCTTCAGTCCCCTTCGAGGGGCTACATGTGGGTCCAGAATGGGGTGTTTACAAGGGGTGGCCTTACGAAGGAAATGGGAAGGGACCGAGGGTCACTCTAGGTCAGGAGGAAGATGCTGCCGTGAGGCGCTCACAACGGATGGTCAGGGAGAACCCCTGGGAGGGGGCCGATGACAGGTGGCAGTGATACGGAACCCCTTGAGGTACTAAGCCTGGATGGCTCCCTCCTTGTTTCCATCACTTGGCCAGGCCCGACCCTGGCAGGGACACAAACCAGTGTTGCCAGTGAGTCGCTGAGATGCAGGGTGAAGTGAAAATGATATGGGCCAGGAGACAGAACATCAGGCACCCCACCCTGCCGCTGAGGCTGCTGCGTGTCCTGGGGTGACTGACATGTCATCTCTGAGCATCACTTCCCTCATCTGTGAAAGGGACATGCTTCATCCCTTTTCAGTCCGCCTTGCCTCCTATCTCTGCCCCACCCCCTCACTCCACTGGAACCACAGTGGCTTCTTACCTTTTCTCAAATATGGCGGACACATTGCAGCCTCAGGGCCTTTGCACAGGCCATTCTCTGCAGGATCTTTCTCTCTCCAAGCTATCCCCACAGTTCACTCTTTCAAAGCCTTGGCTCAAGAGCCACCTCCTTGGGAAGGCCTCCTTGACCACCTGATTTAAAATGGCAACCCCACCTCTGGCCTCAATATGCCTGACACCCAACTTCCCCCCCTCACCTCCCAATACACTATGTAATTTATTTTATTATTTGTCCCTCCACCATTTAAGTGTCAGCTCCATGAGGGAAAGAATTTTTGTTTTGCTCTCAGCTGTCTCCCAGTGCTCGGAACTGTCTGACACTTGGTTCACTAAATCACCTTTGGTGTAGGGCCCACAATTTGTTCAATCAGTGAAAGTAAAGAAGCTATGTATATCTAGAACTATGTATATCAGAGGTCACTGCTAATTTCACTGCTCCCCTACCCTCACACAGTGAGAGGCAGGCCCTTTCTCCAGAGGGGGTGGGGGGCTATCATAAGATTTGAGGGGGAGGGGAGGTAGCACAGTATAGAGTTGGAGAAGCTACAGCTGGCGCCTGGGGGCAGGGATCCAGCAGGTGTTGGCAGCCAGACATGGGTAAAGGCCTTTGGGCCTCAGCCCTCCACTCCAAATTTGGAAGGACTGATTAAACCTACAGCATGTGGGCAGGAAAAGAGAAGCCAGGGCACCGTATTCCCAGGCTACTAGAGTGACAGCGGACTCAGGGACCAGATGGCCCATTTTATGGATGGGATAACAGAGACCTGGAGAAAGCATAGTGCCTTATCTCCTAACAACCCAACAAGGAAAACTGTTCCTCCTCCTGGGCTGAGTGTGGAGTGGTGTGAGGCTCTGGCTAAGGAACCTTGGGCTCTTTGGGCTGCAGGAGAAGACGGTCTGCAGAGGGTCGTGGCCCCCTCTAACCGCCCACCAGAGGTGTGGGTCCAAGAGGCCGCACAGTTGGGGTGGGCATCGCCGCCGCCCTGATGCCTTCTCCCCGCAGGACGGCCGCACCGGGAAAAGTTTGTCTTTAGGAAACCAACCAGGAAGCGCGGGGCGGTGGTGGGGAGCCCATGCAGCCTTGGCCATCAGCGCTGGACTCCAGAGGAGCCCCGGGGTTCCCGGCCTCCGCCCGCTCCTGCCCCCGCCCACCTTGCTCCAGAGAAGAAACCCGCTCCCCTGGGGCCGCGAGGGGGCGGCGGGAGCCCGGGACTGAGTGGAGGAGGGGAGGGCGGAGCGAAGGGACACAACGCAAGCGTCCGATCCTGCGGGGCGCGCCGGAGATGCGCGCGGGGTTCTGGCTGTTCCTCGATGGATGGGCCCCCCCCCCCGCCGCCCCGGGGTGGATGCGAGTATTTTGCCCCTGGCAGGGAGCCCCAGCCCACCGAGAACCGGGCCAATGGCCCCACACTGCCCCCTTCCCGCTGAGCGCGCCACTTAGGGGAGACTGGGGGGGCGTCCGTCTCCACCTGTGCTTCCCAGACCCTCCCACCCAACAACTGGGGCTTAGGCGCGGCTACGGTTTCTGCCTCCTCCCCTCCCCCCGACCCCTCCCTCCCTCGCCGGCCCAGAGACCAGTTGTCTCCCAGTCCGGCTTCTCCTCCTCCACTGTGTCCTTTATCTCCTAGCTCCAGGCACTCACCCACTTTCTGACACCCGGGGCTGAGAGCTGGGGACCCCAGGCGGGGAGCTCCGGGCTGCTGGGCTCCCCCACGGCCCGCCGAGCCAGTAGGTCCGGCCAGCGGGAACTCCGCCACCGCGGTCCGCGGCCCTGCGGGGGCGAAGACAGAAGGAGGGGCACTCGCAAGTTTGTGCCGCGCACTCCTCGGACCGGGGAACAATGGCGATGGGGGGGAGGGGACAGAGAACGGAGCGCGGGGACAACAGTCCGACCCCAGGGAGACAGAAACTGCGCTTGGCTCTTTCTCTCTTGCTCCAAAGCAGAGAGGGAGGCAGGGGGGAAATAAACAGTCCAACAGGGAGGAGACGGGGGAGGGTGAAAGCCGGGGGAGAGAGGGAAACCGAGGCAGAAGGCAGGGCGGCGAGTGGAGAGCGCCAAGGGAGGTAACCGAAGGGGCTGCGGGACTGCGCCTTGCGGGGATTCGGGGAGGGGACCCCTGGAGTCCCGGCGGATAATGCCGGGGCCAAGTGGTCCTGGGGCGTCCAGCTCGCGCTCACGGGGACCCCAGAGCAGCCGCTGTGTCTGCGGCGGCAGAAGCCCCGCCAGGCAGGGCTGGGCTGGGCTGGGCTGCGCAGGCACCGGCCGGCGGCCGGAGGGGAGCGTGCGAGGCTCGGAGGCGGCGGCGGGGAACAGAACTTACGTTCCTAGCGCATGCTGGCGCCGGCGCTGCGCGGAGCTGGCGAGCCAGGGGACGCCTGGGCCCTCAGGAGCCTCACATCGCGCCGCCCGCGCGGGGCAGGGCAGGGCAGGGCCGGGCCGGGCCGGGCGGGACTGCGTGCGGCGTCCTGCGCGGCCGGGGTTTACCCGAGTCTGGCGGCCCGCGCTGGTCCCTCCTCTCGGTCCCGCGCGCAAGCCAATGGCGCGCCGTCCCCTCCCACGCGCCGGCTGCCTCGCCCCCGAGGGTGGCCGCCGGGCGGGAGGGGGAGAGGGGTTGGGGCCGCCGGGCTCCGGGGTTCCCCGGCCGAGGCTTTCCTAGGGACTGCCTGTGGGGGGCGCGCTCACGCCCCGGGAGAAGGCGCTGGAGAATCAAAGCCGGGGGGCCGCGCCGCCCAGGAAGACTTTCTTGGCAAGTTCTGAAGACTGCGCCCCTTTCGTGAGACTCTCAACACCCCCATAGGTTGGCAAACCACACTGTCTTAAATATCCTCGGGGTATCCCCTGGGGCCTAGGCCAGTGTCTAAAATGGAAGGGACTGCTTTGGCTGGTAGATACCCAAGTGTGTAGGGAACACAGTGACAACAATGGTCACCATCTGCTGAGCGCCCGCTCCGTGCCAGGCACCGTGTGTTCAAGGAGTTGCGAGCATTAACTCCTTTGATTCTCACAACAGCCCACGAAAGCCTGCATGATTAATCCCATTTTACAGATGATGGTCAGGGACTTTTGATTTGGGCTTCCAGCCTGGACCCATCCTTCCCTCCCCCTCCATAGGACACCCACCCCCTCCACATACACACCCACCTTCTTCATCTTCCACCCTAAAATCTGGTCTCCCCCATGTTGCTGTAAACTGCACCGTCACGGGACTAAGATCTTATCCAGGGCTCCTGGACACATGGTGGGGTGCACAGTTGTCAGACCTTTTATCTCTGTACATCCTGTGGGGGAAGGGGGGGATGAGGGTGTGGTTTGGGGGTCCCTCTGGGAACCTGTCAGCCGAAAAGAACCAGGGTCCTACAAACAATGTCCCCACCCACTCTGGGCTCATTTAACACCCCTGTGACCAGTAATGTGCCTCCCACCCCAAATCCCACCACCACCTGCACCCTCCTTCTGGGAAAACTGCCAGGCTCTCTTCATCTTATCTGATGGGAGTGGGGGGTGGGGACAGAAAGGCAAGGTTGATGACACGCTCCATTTCATGAGATGAGTGAACAGGGCAGGTGAAGGTGAGGTGAGTGGTTGCCCCAGGTCTCTAGCTAGGTGGGCATTTGGACTCTGGGTCTGAGCTCTTTCCACATCAGTTCCTGAAGGGTTAATCAAGCAGGCTCTGGGTCTAGACCAGGGGTTCAAATCCTGGCTCCGCCACTTGGTAATTGGTGGCTCTGCACGAGTTACTTAACCTCTCCATGGCTTGTTTCCTCCGCCTACAAAATGGGGGTGACCCCTAGTAGGAAGTGCCCCTGGTTGGGGAGCAGCAGCAGTGCACACTTATTGAACACTGACTGTTTGCCAAGAAGACTCTCGATGCCCTCCCCAGAGCTGGGACCGGGCGGGAGAGGCTGTGCCCTTCTACGCGGAAGTAAACAAAACAGTACCTGGCTCTCGAGAGCCCTCGGTGACTGTGAGCTGTCCCGATTACCACGGAACAACTCTTATCCTGAGGCACCTCTGTTATCCACAGTGCCACTGTCCCTGCTTCCGGACAAAGCCCTCAGTCACTGGTGGTCAAAAATGAATGAGTAAGTGAATGAATGAATGAATGAATGAATGGCTGGAACTACAGATCGGGATTGCTCCGAAGTGTGTTGGGTGAAGCACAGAGCCAAGATCCACCTGACTCGAGGCTCGATAGTAGTCTTTGCAACAGCTCAGAGTCTCAGCTCTCTGCCTCAACAGAGCTGGCTGAAGCTGGGATGATGAATTCTTTTGTTGCCTCTTCTGTCTTCCCAGCATACAGGGCTCTGTGTCGAGGCCAGGAGGCTACAGACTTAACTAGTGTGAAGTGTCACCTCTGATTGTCCACCTTGACACGAGACCCTGCCAGTGTTGCCTTTGGCATGGTCACTGTCTATACCCAAGAACCTGACCTCACATCCATAAAAGGGACTCTAACAATCACCCCAAGATCTCCAACATGTAAGGCGTTGCCTTAGTAGTAGTGAGCACCCTGTCACTGGCAGCAAGCAAGCAGAAGCCAGGCAAGAGTCAGTGAGGGGGGCTAGAGGAGGGATTCACACCTTAGGTGGCATAGGATGCGGATAAGCTTTGAGCCATGCGGGTCTTGATTCTGTGTTCTCTCTGTTTCCCAAACCCATCAGCGGGGAGCCTGGGAGCAGCTGCTGTCCCCCCATCCTCACGAAGAAGGCAATCTTGTCTGGGGCCTTCCTGTGTGTCAGGCAAGGTGCTGGGTGCTGGGGCCCTGGCAGTGAACAGGACCCAGCCCGTGTCCTTGGAGAGCTCGCAGCTCTTGGGAGACAGGTGCCCACACAGCAGCAGTGGAGACAGCTCACGATAATGGGCAAAGGGCTCGGTGGGCAGGAGAGGGAAGAAGCTATCCATTACCCCTCCATCTGCACTCGCTAAAGTGCCCATTAGAAGCTCTTGCTCTTTTCCTTCCTATAGAGTTTTCTAAAGTGATGTGCAGCTGGTTCAGGAACATTCCTTAGACTGCCATTCTGCTCTTAACTTCTCCATTGCCTCATCTTTACACGGGGCATGAAAAAGTTCCCCTTGCTGGGCCATTGTGAGCCAGAAACTGACATTTGTCAGGTGCTAGGCAAGAACAGGTGCTCAGACCTGCTGACCATGAGGTGTCATCCTTATTTGCAGCTCCGGAGAAGGAGCATTAGCAGAGAGGACGAGGTAAGGAGGCCGGGGCCCTGGCTCCACTCCTAACTAGCTGTGTGTCTCTCTGCTGCACCTGAGAAATGGAAATATAAAAACACCTGCCTCTGGGAGCGCGTCATCGTCGTCAAGGGAGGGAGTAGATGAGAAAGATTGGCAAACTGGAAATGCGGATTCCTATTACTATTGTGCTTAGTGGGCTTCTCTGTGTGAAATTGTCCATCAGAGCCCCAGGAGGGTGGGGTGGGGTGGGCGTGGCGGTGGAGCCTAGGGCCAGCCAGCTGGGGGAGGGTCACTCGGAGCCGCCCACCCCGTCCCCCACAGCGGGGGCGGCAGCATCTTCATAGTGCCTGGCTGTGAGCACATGCATCTGTGCAGATGGGGGGCATGTGGGCGGGCGTGTGGCTGGAGGGTGGCGTAGGCACAGGAAATGCCAGTGTCTGCGGCCCGAAATCACGTGTGGATTGTGAATCCCCGGGGAGGAATGCAAATATAACTGGATTGCAAAGATGCAGCAGTGGGACTAGGTTTGGCACCTGTGTGTGTGGGGGGGGGTGGAGATGCTAGGGGAATACCTGTTGGGCCTAGTCTTTGGAGCTGGGGCCTGGGGACTGGGCTCAGCAGTGACCCTCCCTCCCTAGGGATGGGGTTGGGGCACAGAGGGGAAGAGGATGTCCTCAGAGGCCCCTGTGGTTGAACCCAGGGGTTTTAGAGCAGACAGACCTGGGTTCAAATCCTAATTATGGATCATGGGCCAGTGTTTGCATTTCTCTGAGCCTCAGTTTCCTGGTCTGTAAACTGGGGGAATGGGTAGAGCTTACTTCCTAGGGGTTACTGGGAGTTTAACAAAGAGGACAGATGTTAAGCCCTTAGCAAGGAACAGACACTATTGTTGATAGTAATAGTAGTAGCCAGAAGGAGAGAGGGAGAGGGACTCTGGAGGAGCTGGTGCTTTGTAAACTGATAAAGGTAGATCTGGGGTAAGAAAGCTGTCAAGCCACGGTGAGCTGAAGCTTCCGGGAGGAGCACCGTTTTGGGCCAGGATGACAGGGCCGCCGTCCCACAGAGTGAGGCGGAGGAATCGGGCTTCCCCTTCCCGGTTCCCCTCGCTTCCTCTAGAGCTTCCTTCCTGGTTAGAGAACCCGCCTGGTAAGACCTCTGGGGGTTCCCTCGTCCCTGCTGGGGGTCACAGGCTGAACACAGCTTTGGGGACCGAAAGGCGCAGCTGCAGGAGCAGGCACCCTGAGGCAGGCCACCCCCACACTGCCTGGCCCCCGCCTCCAGCCTGGGGAGACTGCCCAGGCCTCCTTCCCTCCACCCCACTCCCTGGGGGCCGCCCTCTCTGCCTATGAATCATCCTCACTGCCACAAGCCAGGCTGCTGGCTGTCAGCTCCTCACCTGTGGGAGAGACAACCCATCAGGATGGGGGTGGAAGGGATGGGGCTCAGCCCTTCCTACAGTAAGGGGGGGACAGCTTGGGGGCCAGAGGACCACAGCCGGCCCTTTCCTGCTAACAGGGGTCAGGCTCCGGAGGGCAGGTACAAGCAGGACTTGGCAGTTAGACCGTCCTGGATTTAGGCACAAGGCCCCAGTCCTTGCTAACCAGCTCTGTGGTCTTAGACGACGTTCACAGATTCTCAGCCTCGGTTTCTTCATCTGCCCAATGGAAAGAGGAAAATCATGACTCTTAGCGTCCTCGGAGAATTAAGTTAGACTTTCTACACGTTCAGTCCTGAGCTCGGGGTCTGGCTCACAGTAAGCGCTCAGTAAATGTTCATTGACTCAAAGAATGAATGGACGTGTGGTAATGGCAGTGAGTGGGGGTGGAGGGGGTACACGTGGATGTCTGCAGGAAAGCCATCCTCCTGCAGCCCTGTGTCCGAGGCCCAGGACACCCCAAAACTCGGGATGGAGTGTGGACTCTGCCTTGTGGGTACAGCTGATGCTTCTGCAAAGCCAAACAAGAGCCTCAGGCTGGGTCAGACTCTACAAGCGCTGAGCACTGATTGTAGACCCTGGGACTGCATCACAGTGAGAGCCTACAGCACCCCCTGTGGGCTATCAGGTCAGGGCCTTGGACCCCAGGTGGCCAGCTAGGGCGGTGGCCAGCACCTCACCCTCCTCCAGCCTAAGGGGATGCTGGACCACCTGGGGACCATATCCCAGGAGGGCTTTAACACCATCTCAAGAGATAGCTTTCTGAGCACTTACTGTGTGCCAGGCACTGGTCTAGGCACATTGTATGTACCTAATTGTAATAAATCTCAGGATGTTGGTATCATTATTAGCCCCATTTTATAGATGAGGAAACTGAGGCCCACTGAGTTACTCTAGAAAGCACTGAGGTCAGGACTGGAACCCCAGGTAGTCTGGCCCAGTGGCCCCCCCTCCCCATGGCTCTCGTTGTGCTGCTGACCTGGGCCCTGCTGACCCCCTACCCGATGCAGTCATTCAGGTTTGGGACAAGGGCATCACCCATGCCAGCAGATTCGAATTCATAAAAATCGCTTTGGAGAAGTGGTTCTCAAAGCAGGGTTACAGGGTACATCCTAGAAAAGCAGATTCTCAGTCCCAGCTCTGATCACAAACTCTGGCGGGAGGGAGTGGCTGGGGCAGCAAACTGCATTCCCACAGGTCCTCCAGCTGATCCGCAGAGGAGCTAAAGTCGGAGAACCGGAGAACCGTGGCTTTAGAGCTGGCAAAGCAGATTCTTAAGATTCTCTCGTGGAAACTGATGCTTTGGTATTCTTCGGCCCATTTTACAGGTAAGGCTGAGTCTCCCTTTGCCAGATTTTGCATGAGGGAAGTGGAAGAGATGGGCCTGGACCCCACAGTGTGTTGTTCTGGAGTAATCGTGCTTGCATTCTCTGGGCCAGAGTGTGGACCAAGGCGGGGAGGGGGAAGAGCTCGGAGCGGAGGGGCTGCGGGCGGGGGACTGGGCCAAGGGGGCGGGCCCTGTTGATTGTTCCCTCGGAGGGGCCCCAGCCCGAATCTACATAAATAAAGCCCAGCCTGCCATTTTGAGTGATCGGTTTATTAATACTCACGGGGCCGCTGTCCAGGCGGATCGAAGCAACAAAGGCGGCCGGCCGCCGCGCTCCGGGGGCATCGTTACGTAACTGCTCCGAGGAGCAGCGCGGGGTTAGCGGGCTGGGGGCTCCGGGGCGGTGGAGGGAGCACCTGCCAGGGAGTCCTCACCACGCGCGCTCCTTCTCCCACGCCGGAAGCGGGTTAACTACTGCGTGGCTGGCTGCAGCCCTCCACTCCCAGCGGCGGGGCTCTCACAGGCGGATCGCCTGTCCTGCCCTCCGGGACCAGAGGCTCAGCCAGGGCTTCCCCTCCCCCACTCACCGCGGCCCCTCCTCGCCCCATCCTCACTCCGAGCTGGGGGTGGGGGAGAGAAAAGACCAAAGCATAGGGCAAGTTGTGGGTGCAAGACGCGTGGCTTGCATCTCCAGCTCACCTCTGTGGGGTGACGCATTTTACAGACGGAGATTTGAGGCCCAGAAAGGGCTGACTTCGTGCACCAAGAATTCCTATCCCCGAATGGGTCCAAAGCCCGCCTTTTTTCCCTTGTGCCCCACAGCAGGTCTTGTTAACTGCCGTGGATCACTTGGCGTGCTGGTGTTCCGGCTGGGGTCAGAGGGCCGGGATGCTGTGGACAGGGTGGAAAGTACTGTGTGCATCTCTGCATGGAGAGGGGGGTGGCTGAGGAAGGCTTGGCACAGGCAGCTGTGCCGCTGGTGATCACCGAACAGACGGTGCCAAGGACACGCCATGGCTGTTGGGGTTAGTGGGGATCGGCACACCAGGCCTGGCCCCCACATTCCCCACCATGCCCAGACCCTGAGAACCAGCCCCTGCCATCCCCCCAAATGCTCCCATGCTACAGCCCTACTAGACTGCCCAGGCTGGGCCCTCTGCCAGGAATGCCCCCCTCCCATCCACCATGCAGTGGACCCTCTCAGGGCGGTCTGTCCCAGCACCCCAACCGCCCGCACCCCCCCAACATCAGGAACCCTTCAAGGCCGTCTCTTCCAGCCCTAGGAGCGCCTGGTGACAGTCCTGACACGTGCCTTATGGGAGTTATTGCTGGCTGTCTGCTCGCATTAGGCCACCTGCTTCGGGATGGGGGCTCTGTGTCTGCGCCTCTCAAGTATTGCCGGGCCGGGCCTGGCGCACCGTGGGTCTGTCTCAGCACTGGGTAAATTTGAGGTGAAGCGTAAGGCCCTCAGGTACATTTAATGCTTGGTGACAGTCTTCAGAGCCAGACCACAGAACTCCACAGACAGGCCGATGGCTCTGCTAACTCCTAGCTGTGTGGCTTTGGGTAACGGTAGTAGCCTCCCTGGGCGTCTGCTTGCCTGTTCGTAAACCGGGATCACAGCAACCCCAGGATCACGAGCGTAGTTGGTATTTATTGAGCACTTGCTATGGGCGGAAACTTTGTGGACTCAACACAGCAGCCACGAGGGGGTAGGTGCTGTTCCCGGCTCCATGGGAGAGATAAGCTTCTCTCCCAGATGACTAGCTGATTAGGGACAGAGCCGAGATTCAAACCCTGGTCCCTGTCTAGGTCTCTAATCTCCCATTCACAGGCTTATTCTGACGATCAGATGAGAAATAACGAGGGACCGGCATACAGTAGGTGCTCAATGATATCTCTGCACCTTCCCTCGAAAGGTCCCCCAGGGCAGCTTTGCTTTTGCCCTTCAGTCCCCCTCCCCCATCTCCGCAGACCCCAGGGCATTCTGGGAGCCCCTCAGTGGGGGTGGGGGTGGGGCTGGAGGAGGGGCTTGTGGGAAGCTTTGGCAGAAGATGATGTTCTGGCTTCTGAGTATAAATAAATTATTGTTTTATGTCCTTATATAAGGAAAGGGCACATTGCATTTGCCAATCTAAGCATGTCGAGCTGCAGCTTCCCTGTGTTTTGCCAATTGCTTCCATGTGTTTCCAGCCCAAGGCAGTAAACAGGAGCCTACGGTGCCTGGCGCTCCCCCCCACCCCCCGCCCTGCTGTAGGGAAGGAACTCTGATCCCAGTGAGGCCTGTAGAGTGTGGGTGTCAGTGGGGAGACTGAGGCAGGGAGAAAGTGTCTGTGGGCCTCCTCCAGGCCATGGGAACTCAGCAGGACTCTTCGCCTCCCTCCTCCCAGAGCCTCAGTTTACGCAGCTGAGATGGGGCCTATTACTGATGTCCCCTCTGCTTTACAAGGTGAGAAACAGTGCTGCCCAAGGGCTTCGTACTCAGAAACACTAATGTATTCGTTGTCATTGTTATGGATACTGAGGGCAGTAAGAGTACCCCCCTCCGTCCCTCCATTGTGCCCCTTCTGGGCTTCTACCACCTGCCCTAGCCTGCCGCCCGGCCCACCTAACCCAAGCCACTGTAAGCACCCACTGGGACCACCAGTTTTCCTCTTACTGGTCCCCCAGCTCCCAGCTGTGCCTCCTCCGAGTCACTCCTTCGAAGAGCGCTTCGGAAAAGTTGATCAGAGATTAGGCAACGGGGCTTTCCCTCCTGCTTCGGTTAAAATCCAGACCTATCACCATAGACGGTGTGGCCCCGCCTGCTCTTCCTCCCCCGCCACCCCCGACTCCAGTCACACCAAGTCCACCTGCATAGGTCTTGTAAACCCTGAGCATTTCCAGCTCCGGCCCTTGCACATGCTGTTCCCTCTCCCTGCAATGCTCTTCCCCTCAGGCCTTCATGGGGCTGCCTCTTCCTCTCTCACCCCTGGTGTCACCTGAAAGGTCACGGAGGCAGAGAGGCCTTCCCACATCACCAAGTCATAGCAGACCCCATCACTCAACTGCTTCACCCTGTTTCGTGCCCTTAGAGCACGTGTCATATCTAAGATGGCCTTTACATTTTAAAATTAACCTGTTTCTTTTATCTGCCTCCTCTAGAATATACCCTCTTTGAGGGTAGGGACTTTATCTGTCTCACTCACCACTCTATTCCCAGCACCTTACTCTATACATATTACATAAGCTGAGGCAGGGGGAGAATAATTACTACTAATTAGTAATGGTGTAGAGCAGGGCCACAGGGCATTACTCCCATCTCAGAGGGAGCATTGCAGTACGCAGCCTGTGCAACAGTGCATGGCAGCCCCAAGTGTAAAGGCCATCCTAGATCTTCACGCCACTTCATTCTCAAGATTTGTAATAAACTTGAAATTGTTCCAGCTTAAAAAAAAATGAAGGAATGCACGCATGCATACATACATATATACATAGAATGAGCGATGAGGGGAACTCCATTTTTGCATCAGAGAAACTTGCAATCTGGTGGAGACAGACTCTGAGCGGATGCTACTCCAAGTCGCCCTTTCGTGCATCACTCTTCCCTATCGGGACTTGTCCTGTGTGCTGTTCCCTCTGCCGGGACTTTCTTCCCCTATCATGCCCTGGTCTTCACGTGCTGGTTCTTGCCCATGCTTCTCCTATCTCAGTTCATTTCCCCTGGAGACCTTTCCTTACCCCTCCCCCCGGCTGCCTCCCCCCATCCTCTAACTCAAGGTTGGACCACACAGACACCCCCTCCAGCCCCCACCTCCTACCAGCTGACCCCAGCAGCGCGCTCAGGGCATTGGGGTGGATTTGGCAGCTAGGTTCCAAGTGCCTAGGGCTGGCCCAGAGCTCCTTCCAGGCGAGACTGTGTCTCCTTGCCGCTCTATCTTTGTGCCCAGCGCAGTGCTGGCCTATTGTGGGTTTCTGAGAAGTTGCAGCGGGAGGGGATCCGGGGGAGACTGAGAGCAGAGGTGGGTATGGCTGTCCTGGCCCTGCATTAGAACCCCGGCCTCGTGTCTGTAACCTCTGAACTAGGCCCCCACCCTTCTGCCTCCTGCCCCCACCCTGTTCTCCCCGCCCCACCAGAGGTCCAGGGCAGCCCGGAAGATGGGAGAAATGGCACAGCCACCCTGGCCTCTCCTCCGTCCAGCCCTCCTAACCGCCTCTCCTTTTCTGTCTTGTCCTGCTTTGCTTCGGCTCAGTCCCCTCCCCCCGGCCGGTGAATGCAAACCGAAAAGAGAAAAAGAAAGGCCCATAGGACAGTGAAAAATCGCCACTTTCAGGAGCCATCGCTGCTGCGATGATTCGGGAGCCCTCCGTCACTGCGGGAGATCAGGCCGACGCTCTGCGACTCCCAGGCTCCCTGAGCTGTGTGGCATGGCCCGTGTGACAGCCAGGACCTCAGTGTCTTCATCTGTAAAATGGAGGGAGTATCGGCCAAGGGAACTGACAAAACGTCGCCTTCATCTCATGATTGTCCCTGGAGCTACAAATCACAGGGTGAGGCAGCACACGCAGCCAGGGTGGGGACCCTCCCGGCACCCGGTCTACCTGCATGGGGCCGGTGGGAGGACTACGGTGCCAGAGGTGGGGCTGGAGGGGTGGCCAGGAGGTTCACAGCCTAGGGGGTCTCGGGACAGGCTTCCTAGAGATGCTGGCATTTAACTGAGTCAGGAAGGACACATGGGAGCTTGCGAAAGTGATGGAGTGATGGAAAGTCAGAGACGTCTTCTGGTCCTAGCCTCTCATTTTACAGGGAAACCAAGGCCCCAGAGGGCTATGGGATTTGTTCAAAGCCACACACACATTAGTGACAGAGCCCAAATTAGAATGTGAATAGCTTGGGGACATCTGGGTGGCTCAGTTTGTTAAGCATCTGTCTTCGGCTCAGGTCATGATCTTGGGGTCCTGGGATCAAGCCCCGTGTCAGGCTTCCTGCTCAGCCAGGAGCCGGCTTCTTCCTTTCCCTCTGCCACTCCCCCTGCTTCTGCTCTTTCTCTCTCTCAAAAAAAAAAAAAAAAAAAAAAAAAGGAATGTGAGTAGCTTGATTCCTGTGCCAGTGTTCCTTCTTAGGATGTCCAAGTAGCTCCCAGTGACAGCAAGGACAGAGTGTTGCATGCTCCCTGTGAGCCAGGCTCTGTGCTAAATGCCTCATGCATGTGCGTGCTGTTTCTTTGCATCTTTGAATCATCCTATAAAGTGGGATTAGGGTGTAGACCCTGTTTTACCTTGGTGATGTCCAGGGACATCCAGTGCCTTACAAGGCACCCAACATAGCTGGCTTTTTTAGCCACCGCTGTCCCTCCTGGCTGCCGCATTTCCAGCACCATCTAACACCAGTGTCCCCAGAGGAGTGAGTGGCTTCTGGGCGCCATCCCTGGGTGGCCTGCCCTTCTGTCTCATCTCTAAAGACAGCTAAGCAGGGGCCCCTTTCCCAGAGGAGTGAGGAGGGAGCCTGGGCTTTCCCTCAAAGCCCGCCCCCCCAGGCAGGGAAGCCAGATGGTCAAGGAGACAAGAGGCACACATTTCAAGTCCCCATCCACAAGTCTGCTGCTCCAGGGCCCCTCCTGGAGAGGCGGGCTCCCTGGCTGGGTGCATTCCAGCTTTGAGGGAGGAAATCTGGAGGGACTGGGTGGGGGGGGAGACAGGAAGGGACCAGGTCCAGGAAAGAGGGGGGCTCTCGGGGGCCAACAGGCTCCTTGCCCAGACCCCACATTGGGTGGGTCCCAGGGACACTGAGCTGTCTCAGGAAATGGGGATATTGCTCTGGGCGCCACAGAAGCAGGGCCACCAATAAAATGAATTTAAAGAATTCAATATATTTTTTAAATGCACCAAAGTGCTATTGCCATCATGGGACATCCATTCGGTTATTTTAGAGTTTAGTGCTTATCTTGTTTAGGACCCACTGAGGGTCAGGGGAGGTACGATCGTCTTTCCAGGACGCGGGGCCTTGAAGCGTCATCACTGGGAGGAGGTGGAGGAGTGGCAGAGATGATATAAGGGCCATCCCTGTGCTCCCCTGGGGGGCACGGCCGGGGCTCGTGGTCCAGAAGTCGTCAGCTGAGGCCTGGCTCCACGTGGAATTGCACGCCTTTGGGGCCTCACGTCTTCACCCATGGAATGGGGACAATCACTCCTGTCCTGCGTGCGTGTCAGACTTTTCACTGCCATGCAGACTAGAAACACAGGGGACAGGATGGCAGCGCCCGTGAGACCTGGGAATTTCCTGGGAAGGTGACCAAAAATGCAGATTCACAGGCCCTTCCCCAGACCTCCTGGGTCCGAATCTCACCACCGCCCTTCCCCAGCCCCTCAAGAAACCCCTAGGCCCTTGCAGGTTCAAGACCACAGCTGTGAGGCAGCGGGCACTCACCAGGAGCCAGCGACTGGGGTTCCGGTCGGGCTTGTCCTCTGAGACCCCGTGCGGCCTCAGGCAGGGGGCTGGTGCCTCGTGTGTGGACCCAGGGGACAGGCTTGGTGGCGTGTGAGGGCGTGGCCCTCACGATGCCTCTCAGAATGGGGAGGGGGTTGGCTGGGCAGCACGAGGTGGGGAGGGTGCCAGGTATGGCAACAAAGGCCCAGTGAGATAGGGGGCCCAGGGCCCGAAATCGGGTACTGACCAACTCTGTACAAGACAGCAGACCCCACCATCCCCCGCTTCCAGCCAGGCCTCAGGGCTCCCCGGTTTGTGTGGCGGGATGGCAACTGGGCCATCTGCTCGGGCCTGGGTGGGGGCAGCGGGGAGGCACAGGCAGGAAGCACTGAATGGCCTCTCTGTTGGGACCCAGCCTAGAACAGATGGCGTGGGGGCCGCTAGCAGGTGAGGGGGCGGACGGAAGCCAAACCTGTCCCCTTCCCCCCTGCCAAGTCCCAGAGTTCTCTCTTCCTGGGAGAGAAGGACCCCACAAGGACCCCTCATGGTGACAGCAGCCAGGAAGAAATGGGTTTAAGGGGGATTCGCTAGCCCAACAGCAAGCAGTAGGAGAGCCCCAGAAGCAGAGTGAGGCCTGCAGCCTCCGCTGGGGCTGGGATGGCTTTGGCCCATTGGGGAAGGAAGGGGCTGGAAGGACCACAGCAGGCCAGGGGAGCTCATGGTCCTCCCAGGGTAGACCTCTCCCTCCAGTTTTGCTGATGGGGAAACTGAGGCCTAGGAAAGGACAGAGACCTCACTGCACATCAGCCAGCAAGTCAGTGGCAGAGCTGGGGGGTGCCCTGGTTCCTGGTGTAAGGCTCTCCCCACCACAGCCCCTGCCTCCCTCTGACAGCCTCCCTCTCCTCCCTCCCCTGAAGTCAGGCCTCAGGCTGCTTCCATGGAACTGGCCCTGGCCAACCACTGTGACCTCTCCTGCCCGTCTGCCTGCAAATCCTTCAAGACCCAAATCAAGGTCCCACCTTCTGGAAACCTTGCAGCCTGTCTTCAGAGCCTAAGTGTCCTGAATGGGAGGCCCACGTGCTCTTGGTTTCGAGTTGTCCAGGCTGATCCCTTCACTGTAAAGAAGTAACTGAGACCCAAAGAGGGAAGAACGTTTAGAAATGATCCCCACCATCTCCTCCCCACCCCCCTGTCATTCACCTGGGCTTCCCTTTTCCTTAAAAATATATTAAAAAGAGCTTCACTTCACAGAGGTTGTCAAGGAATCTAGTAAAACAAGGGTCCCTTTGGGCCTCGTTCTTGAAAGGAGGTATTTTCTCCTGCTTTCTCTCCAATCTTTCCCACAGGGTCAGATTTCATTTGTTTTCAGAGACAGTCCCTGAGCGGGGGAAGCTGGGCTGGTGCCCTGGAGCAGCCACACCTGCGACACCTGCTGACCACACTCCCGCCCCAGGTGCCACCCCTGGCTGTCTGCTCCCCGAGGGCCAGCTAATCACAGGGTGGACAAGCTCTGCACATTGCCTCACACCTCCTGCTCGGCCTGAACTGGGGAGGGGGTCCAGGGGAGGTGTCTGGGAGGGGGGAACAGGGAGGAGGATGGGAAGGAGGGAGGGGGAGAGGGGAAGAGCATCCCTTGTGCAGGAGAGACCCAGGTGTGATCCCAACTGCACCTTTAACTACCTGTTTGAGCTCTGACCGATCTCTCAGCCGCATCTGTGCCTCCCTGACCAGGCCGTGGGGACATCCCAAGAGGGTCCCAGGAGGGTCGTATGAGCCCAGGCTCCGGTACCCAGAGAGGGTGAAGCCAGGCCTCAGCCCTGCGCCTCACAGAGTCCCAGCCCGGTGACAGCACTCCTGCCCTCAACAACCACACAGCCCCTGGGTAGCTCTGTCCATCGGACCAAGAGAACCCCAATTTATCTCTTCACCTTCGTTCCTCGCAGGGCCCTCTGTCTTGGCATTCCTGTGTGTCTTCGGGTACAATGCTAGCCCTCTCTGACGCTCCATGTTCTCGGCCCTCAAGGACTGTGGACACCTTCCTCTCCATAGCCCTTCCAGCTCTGGGAAACCACTCCAGGCCTTCTCCAGCACCTTGGATAGGTACCTCCAGCCTCCCTGGTGTGAGGGCTGGAGTGGTCAGCGCCCCAGGAAGTGGGAGGCTGCATCCCCATATCCAGGAGCTTCTAGCTGTGGCCAAGAGATGAGTCCAGTCCAAGAAAACATTCGTAGATCCTTTCAGATCTGACTCATTCGTTTCATTATTCACGCATTTATTGAGCACCTACAATATAGCAGGCTCTGGGCACACAGCAGTGAAAGATGCAGACGTGGGTCCTCTCTGGTGGTCCCCAAGCTTATCACTGAGTGGAGGAGATTGCAGAGTCCACAGACAGGTTTACATAGTGACAAAATGTGATTGATGCTTGAAGGGGTACTGAGACAGGGGATAGTGGGAGGGGGAAGGGATGTTCTTTCGATGAGGGGCTGACCCTGGCCTCTCTGAAGAACAGAGACCTGAAGGATAAGAGGAAGCCAGCCGCGCGTCATACGGGGTGGACATGCTGCATGAGGGGACCAAGGAGCTCCAGAGGCCCCCCTGACTGACCCAGCAGGGGAGAGCAGGAGGGGAGGGCAGGGGAAAGGTGAGCCGGGAGAAACAGAAGCAGCCAGACCTGGTAAGAAGCTTCACTTTTCCCCCCAAGACCCATGGGAAGCCACGGAGGGGCAGTGGCTTAATCACATTCACATTTTCCACATTTTCATAATCTCATGCCAGCTACTGTTTGCAGTAGAGACTGGTTAAGAAGAGAGGGAGACAGGGGTGTCTGGGGGGCTCAGCCGATGAAGCAGCTGCCTTCGGCTTGGGTCATGATCTCAGGGGTCCTGGGATTGGGAGCGAGCCCCACATCAGCCTCCCTGCTCAGCGGGGACTCTGCTTCTCCCTCTTCCTCTGCCCCTACCCGCCCCCACTCATGCTCGCTTTCTCTCAAATAAAATCTTAAAAAAAAGAAGAAGAAGAAGAAGAAGAAGAAGAAGA
>NW_024424786.1:28655796-28662272 GCF_017311325.1 Ursus maritimus
AGAAGAAGAAGAAGAAGAAGAAGAAGAAGAAGAAGAAGAAGAAGAAGAAGAAGAAGAAGAAGAAGAAGAAGAAGAAGAAGAAGAAGAAGAAGAAGAAGAAGAAGAAGAAGAAGAAGAGAGGGGGACAGTGAGGAGCTTGGCACAGAAGGCTCCAAAGTGCCGTGTCAAGAGGTATGCAAGATAGCTCCTTGAGGGGAAAGGAATATTAGACATTGTTATTTCTATTTCCATTTTATCAAAAAGAAAAGGGAAAAGAACTGAACTTCACCCATATTTATAGACTGATGCTGCCTCCCATGTTTGGTTTTTATGTCAAATGCGACTCCAGGAACCAGAGGGAATGGGACCACACAGAGAGCCTAGCCCGCCAGGCCTTTGTCCGGGCTTTCAGCATTTTAAAGAATTTTTCTCTTCATGTGAGTTGAGTTCAGGGGCTTTATAGATTATAATACCCTCACCTGATTTTTCACCAAAAAGACAAGGGACTTCCAAAGAGCAGGCAACACAGGGGATTAAAGAAAAGTAAGAAAACACTGAACAGAGCGTAAGCACAGAGCAAGCACGGTATGGGCTCTCCACTCCCAGTGGTATCCGCTCAGACCGCCACGGGGAAAGCAAAGACAACGATGGTCCAATTGGGTCTGACAAGAACGTGGTCCCCAAGTCTCACATAGGAGTGAGGGGACAATTTGAAGAATGTATATCTACCATGGTAACTAATGAGCCTAACCTTAAGTATAGTTTTTGCTTTGAGATCTGAGCTAATGATGGCAGAAAACCATTCAGCATTATTAAAACATTTCCAAATGCAATTGGATTCTAATTTAATTTACTTTTTAATTTATAGTGGTATGTTTGATAACGTTCATAACACGTTACCCAATAATGCATGATCGTGTTGAGGAATGATTGTAAAGGAAGGATCATATTGAGTAATATAGAGATTAGGTCAAGTGTATCCTGAATAAATGTCTTTCCATGTTTTGCTGTTTTAAGGGCCTGGGTGCACTTAGTCCTGCTTGGGCAGTGCTGGCTTTCTGCCGGAGGTCATGTCCCTGTGGTGCCTGCGGCGGGGGGCGGGGATGAGGGTAAGGGGAGTCCCTCCCGGGAATCCTCACATTCTCATCACCATCCACATCATCTGCCCATCTCATCCCAGGACAGAGACTGGGAGAAACACTCTCTCCAATCCAGGCTCTTGTCTGGGGAGGCTTTTTTTTTTTTTTTTTAACTCCCCAAATGAAACAGAAGTTCATTCCCTTAAAGGGTAAACGGCAGATCCTGGCAAGGCTTTCCGATTATTTATTCACTGGCCAGTAATAGAAGAGAACACACATCCCGGCTGGAGGAGAGGGCTCTTCTGGTGTCCGCGCTCGGGACTGAGCGCGGGAGGCCTGGAGCTTGCCCCCCCTGCGACGTTGCCTGCCAGCTACTTCTGCACCAAGACCTGCTTTTCTGGCCTGTCCTTATTGGGCACATCGTATCTGAGTATTTTTCTTGACCACATCCCGGGAAGGTGCTGATAAAGCTGGCCGTGTGTCCTGAGGGTCTGCCGTGTGCCTGGCCCGCACTTACCACGTGTGATTGAGACTCTTTCCTACGGAGCCCGACGTGAGGCGGGCAGCACCTCGGGAGCAGGTGTCTCCCTGCCCTTCCCGTTGCTTTGGGGTTTCAGATCTTCTGTGGGCTCTGACTGCCGTCTACCCTGCCCCTCCCCACACACCCAGGGTCTGGCTGTCCCTGGAGGCAGGGAAGGTGGGTCTGGCAGCCCCCAAGGAGCTCCAAGTCCTCTGGCTGACGGGTCAGAGCACCAGGCTCCTTTCCAACCAGTTCCTCTCAACTCTCCTTTTCCCAAAAAGGTCTTCACAAACCCCAGAGGTCCTTGAATGCCCCGAGATGCCCTAAATTGGGCCATCCGGCTGCCTGGCTCCCTTCTCCCCATAGATCCCTGTCTGTTTCTCGTGTCGCCACCATCCAGCCAGAAAACTCCCCAGAGCGTGTTTCCACTCCTGTTCCCAGGCAGCCGTTCCCATGTTGTTGGCATCAGTACACATGTATTAATAAAATGATCAAAGGAACTAAATGCTTTGGCAGCTCCTGAAGTTTGCCAGAGGCTCTCTGAATGCCCAGTGGCACCCGAGGGTGGAGACAAGCCCTGGAGAGGAAGTCTGGGGGGAGCCAATGGGGCTGCGTCCCTGGCTGTTGGTGAGACCTTCCAGAATCTGCAAAGCGCTGTCTTGGCTCGCTTGGCAGCTTTTGGGAAAGGAAGCCATGAGGGGTGGGGGTGTCCTGAAATGGTTGCTTGGAGGACCTTGCTCAAGAGAGTCCCCACCAGCGCTCTTCCTCCTGGGAGAGAGGGTCAGATGAGGACACTCCTCCTCCTCCCCCATCCTAGGGGGCAGAAGAGAGTGGGAAGCATTCTTTTGTGTCATAATGCTTGTTTAGGGTCCTACCTCTCCATTCAAACCCTGCCTCTGCCCCTCACTGGGTGGGGGAGCTTTGCCCTGTCTCCTGACCCAGCTCCCCGCTTCTTAATTACCTGGGACCATCCATCCTAGACTCATGGAGCCATTCTCTGCAAGCTCAGACCCGAGAACCTGACTTCGCTCATTTTCCACGTGCCTTTGCGCATGCTCAGGTCAGTACTCAAGAACCACTAATTGAACCTCTCGGCTCTCATTTTCCAACCGGCACTCCCTCCACCTGCAAACAGGCCTGAGATGAGGAAGAGGAAAAGGACCATCGTTCCTATTTTCAAGGTCATTGTGAAGATTACATTGACGAGCATACATAATTAACAGCAAAACCCGTCGCTAGACTTCACTAAGACTGCCCCCCATTAGCTCATTTAATCCTTGTCACAATCCTCTGGGTGGGCACATTTTTAAAGCCATTTCACAGATGAGAATGAAGCTCAGAGATGTTAAGTAATTTGCTCAAGGCTGCACAGAGGGCCATGGCTGGGATGGATATAAACTGCTTAGCACAGTGCCCGATGCGTCATTAGTACTCATTAATTGGTGGTTTGTTTAAAAAGAAAAAACAAAGAGGAGTTCAGGTCTGTTGCTCAATCTTTGGGAGAGGAATGTGGTCCCTGTTCTGTAACCCAGAACATTCTGCCTTACCCCCGGTTAACCCAGCCAAAAGGATCTCCTTGCAGATGTGCCCCCAACTGCCCAGATGTATGGCCAGCCCTGGCTGCTGCTGCCCCATTTAACTGCATCTCCAGGCCCCAAGGAAAATCTTGGAAGCGGAATCCAGTACGATCCCTCTGGCACCAAGTACACCCACTCAGCACACGACTGTTTTACCCTGAAGCCCGTGGAGGCTCTCTCACCGGGGGAGAGGGAAAGTGCTTTATGCTTCCTCAGCTCACGCCTGTGCGTTCAAGTTCACAGCGGTGCTTTTCTTAGACCAGCAGATCGTTTATGCTACGAGCGTAGATTTGACATGAAGGAGGAAGGAAAGAACGTGTAAGCCAGGCACCAGGATAGGACTCGGGTGTGTTGTCTCATTTTGTCTTCCCAACCGCCCTGTTTGGATCCCTCCTGAACATCACCTCCATTTCCCGGGTGAGAAAACTGAGACCCCAGAGGTCAAGCAACTTTGGTAACATTGATGGTAATAAGCAACAGTTCGTGGCTAATGAGTGCTTAGTCACCATGAGGGTCACATGCATCCGCTGAGTTCTTCAGTCCTCCAAAGGCCTCTTGGAGGCACTGCCGTGGTCCTCATGAGAAGATGACTGACTTGCCCAAGGTCACCTAGGAAATGACAGAGCCAGGATTCAAACCCAGTTCTGCGTGGATCCCAAGCACTTCCCTCTGCCTCTAAATGCCAGTGCTTTAGTATTTCCTGATTTCTTTCAGACACAGGAAACCTGTCCCCAGGTTCGATCCAAACCCCCTCCTTGTGGGAACCTTGGATCCACAATAAGGAGGACTGAGTGTGAGCCTCCACTTGCTGTGTGACATTGGACAACTTGCTCCACCTCTCTGTGCTTTGGTTTCTTCATCTGGAAGTGAGGAAGAATGATTCTTGTCAACATTACTGACTTTGTGGAGACCCGTCCAGAGAGAAATCATGCACACAGACGTAGGGGGACTTGGTCTCATTCAGTCGCAGCTTAAACCTCCTTCCTCCTGCTCTGGGTCACCTTTACTTGCTCTTTCAGGTCAATTCAATTGAACCAGTGCTAGAAGCAGCCACGTGTGTTTAACAGCGCTGGTTCCAGGGGTGCAGCAGGAAGGAAGGCCCACTGGCATCTGGTGCCTGTCCACCCACCCAAACATGACGTTATTCCACAGGCAGCCTGGGCCACCACCCAGCTGTCTCCTCTGTCCTTCCCTGACCCTCTCTCCCAACTGCCTCTCTGCTGCCCAGATCCAACTCATCCTCTGAAACCCAAGTCCAACTTGCAGGCAACCTATGCTCCCTCTCTTGTGATCCCCTCCAGCCATGCCACAGCCTCCCATCACCAGTTCTGGCCCTGAGATTCTCATGGGGGTGGGGGGAGGTCTCCCAAACTAACCAGAAGACACACAGCTCTGTGCCCCTGGAGCCTCCAGTGCAGAGCTGGGCACGTGGGTGCAGACTGCTTCCATGCCAGCTGTGCCACTCCAGGGCAACACCAGCAGGTTGCCTCACCTTTCTGTGCCTCGGTTTCTTATTCTGAAAAGTGAGGATAATAATGGTATCTGCTTCATAGCATCATTGTAAAGATTAAATGAAGTAGTGAGAGTAAAGGGCTATGCCCAGTGCCTGGAGGAAAGCCTCAATAAATAATAGATGATAATGACAATTATAAGGATGGAAATATTATTAACTCTATTGTTGGGATAGAGCTTTAGCTGATGACTTACAGATTGCTTGACACTGAGGGTCAGTGGAACACTAAGAAAGTTCTTCTAGGGACGCCTGGGTGGCTCAGTCAGTTAAGTGTCTGCCTTCGGTTGAGTTTATGATCCCAGTGTCCTAGGATCAAGTCCCGTGTTGGACTCCTTGTTCATTAGGGAGCCTGCTTTTCCCACTGCCTACCACTCCTCCTGCTTATGCTCTCTCTCTCTGACAAATAAATAAAATCTTAAAAAAAAAAAAAAGAAAAGTTCTTTGCAGGCATCTGGCAGGGGTGAGGGTGGGGAGGAGAGAAGGCAGGAGGTGGATGCAGATGTAGGTCCCTGGCCATGGCTGTGTTGGGAGAAGTCTGCACAGCCTACAAGCCAAAGACCCCTCCAACTATGGTGACTCCTCCCCGCCCCTCCCAGGGCTTCACCACACTCCAGCTACAGAGGATTAGACTCAGGTTGGACATGTGACCTAACCTGGGCCAATCAATTCTCTCTCCCTAACATTTGGCTCTGGGCAGGGAAGGAGACGGCAGGACACAGCCATTTGGTCTTTCGCATGGCTGGGCTAGAGCCAGGAGAGTGGACACAGTTGCTCCGGGCAGCCAAGGCCTCTGAAGAATGGAAGGCCCTGCTTGGCAAAGAGAGAGAGGAATGAAGCCAGCTGGCAGAGAGGACCCCAGATGAGGAGAGAGAGAGAGTCCCAGTGACTCCCAGCCTCAGCTCTAGTCTCCCCAGACCCGACCCTTCCTGCCAGCCCTGGGAGGAGCAGTCTGGAAGACACCACTGGGGCTTCATAACACAAATAAGTCCCTGCTTTTCGCTGAACCCAACCTGAATGGGATTCTCCCATGCAATACTCCGGAGCCCAACCATATGGCCCCCCCTCCCTCCAGGCCAGAAAACACCTTGAGGGGGCCCCCGTCCTCCAGCCACAGGGCTCCTTCATCAGAAAGGCTTTGAGAGAGGAAAAGCTGAGCCAGGAGCGTTGGGACTCCCCGGATCCTGTGGGCAGAGCTGAGGCTCTGGAACCCGGGGAGCTGCAGGGACCAGGGGCTGCTCCCTAACTGTCTGAGGATAGGGCGATGGTAGAGTTGCTGCTGGCTTTGATCTGGGTTGTCTTGAGTCATTTCCGAAAATGTGAGCCCTCTCAATCGATGCTTACTAATAACCTAACCACGGTTGACATTGATTCCGCTTTTTTTTAAAAAGATTTTATTTATTTATTTGACACACAGAGAGACGGTGAGAGAGGGAACACAAGCAGGGGGAGTGGGAGAAGGAGAAGCAGGCTTTCCGCTGAGCAGGGAGCCCGATGCAGGACTTGATCCCAGGACGCTGGGATCCTGACCTGAGCTGAAGACAGATGCTTAACGACTGAGCCACCCAGGCGCCTCTGATTCCACTTTTTGGATGTGCCGACGGCCTTGGCACCATCCTGGGAAATTTTCCTGGGTCTCCCCCTCAGGCCGAGCGGGTCTTCTGCTCGTAGGCCATGTAGGAGGGCAGAGCACTTGCTCTGGGTAAGGTAAGGCCGGGTGCAAATCTCAGCCCTGCCCCCCGTTTCCCTCTGTGCAAGCGGAGTGCCACAGCTCCTCATTGGGATGTTTGACAGAACTTATGCTACTTGGT
>NW_024424786.1:28662285-28687285 GCF_017311325.1 Ursus maritimus
CGGAAGAGCTCAGCACAAAGCCTAGCGTTTGGGGAAATCTCAAAAAATGCTCATGATTGGTGGTTGGTGTATACGTGTCTGTCTTCCCCACTGGACTGTGCGTTGAAGGGAGAAGAGCTATTTTACGGCTGCAGCCCATATCAGCAACGCCCAGCAGAAATACCTGCTCCCTCACTGATAGTGTGTTCTGGATCCATGAGCCTCCCCTAAGTGTCCCAACAACTGACGGCGTGGACAGAGCAGCCTTCTGCCTGGGCCCCCGCGCGATTAGAACCCAGGGCCAGCTGAGCCGGAGCCGAGGGCAGTCCCCACTTTGCCAACTTGTCTTCCTGCTCGAGATTTGATTAGTCCCTTGACACGAGGCAAGCCGTGGCCCTGGCGTCTGCTCGAGAACGCACACTACCCATCAGCAGCTGGGGGTTCTCAGTCAGGCCCTGACCAGGCTGGGGGGGAACATGGTGGCCTTTCCTGGAGGCAGCCCAGACTTGGCCCATTGCCCCAACTGGCCAACGAGTGCTTTGCCATGTGGTGGGAGTCCCATGTCCAAGTTTCACAGGGGTCTGGGCCGCCAGGGTCCTCCAGAATCATCCACCCAGGCATCCCCACTCAGGAGTCAGGGTCCCACACTTTCCCCAGCAGGGCCCTGACCTTGCTTAGGTCTGTCTGGGCTGTGCTTTTGGCCCCTTTGTCGTGCTGCCACCCTTCTAGCTCCATCCTGAGCCTGATTTTCAGGACAGGGTCCCCTTCAGCTGCAGGAGGAGGGAGTGTCTTTAAACAGTGCCACGTTGGGTGTGGGTCTTCGTGGCCTGCCTCGAGTGGACATTGGACTGACCTGAGCATGATATTTTCTTTCTTTAAGGCTGCCAAAGCACTTACCCGAAGCCAGCCATCCCCACCATCCTTATCATGACCACTGCCCCCATGTCGTTCAGATGCTAGAGCTTTCTCAGAACATGGTCCTTCACCGTCCACCTGTACCTCGTGCCAGCCCACAACAGGAGCGACAGCTTCAATAAATGTGATGCTCGTATGCCCAAGGTCGTCCGCATCTCCCACCCCACTGCAACAGGGGCCTCTGCATCTCACTATGGATTCCAGGTCCGGGATGTTGCCCTGTGGTGTTGCTCTCGGCACTCCTGTAATGCTGTCTTGGCCTGGGGTCCCCTCATCAGCAGAACCCAAAGCCAGGACATGTGCGCAGGGAGTTTATTTCGGAGGTGATCCCAGGAGCAGAAACAGCGGACCCACAAAAGTGAGAAAAGGAAAGCAGAAAAGCCAACGTCACAGGGCATCTCTCCAGGTCACCGCTGTGGGTGACTGGGGCTCAGTGTTGCCAGGACCCTCCCAACGGGGGCTAGAAGGTCCCTCGGGCTTGTCAGCCAGATGACAGACTGACAGAAGCACCCATCCATCAGCTCCCATACCCCACTGGTGGAGGTTGGCCCAGTGGAAGCTAACTGCCCCCCTCCACACATCCTCACGCGAGCATGCTCCTGCCAGCAGTCCAGGTTGGGCACTGTACAAGCCCCAGGGCAAAAAAAGAAAAAGGCTTTGTGCTCACATGAGGCGAGATGCTGGCAGTGCAAAATGAGTTGAAGCCCGCGTGGAACCGTTTGCCACAGAGTGGCTGGAAATAGAGGTGCCGCTGAGCGCCGGGAGGCTGTGAATACGATCTCGAGCCAGACTGTCTGGGTTCAAATCCTTTTACTGTGCTTCATTCTCCTCTACTTATAAAAGGAAGAGTTCTAAAAGGAAAATACTTTATTGGGTTGTCAGGAGGCAAATGAGAAAATCCACAGTGCCTGGCACATAATAATGGCTCAGTGAAGAGTGACTGCTATTATCCCCATTTTCCGGTTGAGGAAATGGAGATGCGATTTTGAAGGGATGAGAGAGAGCAGAGGAAGTGGGGGAGGGAGACTTCATTTCGGCTCCACACAAACCTCCAGAGAAGCCTCGGTTTGCATCCCACAGAGAACCTGCTATTTCCGACGAGAGACCCTCTCCCACTTTGTGTTTCTACACCCGATTCCCCTATCGCACGAGGGGCGTCAGGAGGGGAAGCCGGAGCTTTTCGGCCGCTAACGATACATTCATGCTTCCTCTGCCCCGGCTTTAGGGTCTGTAGGTTCCTGGTGATGTCACAGCTGGTTGCTATGGAGACCAGGTGGCCGTGAATGGCAGTCTGGGTCCATGACGAGCACAGTGAAGAGCATCCCAGCCCAGCGCAGGGAGAGAAGAAAATGAGGCCCCCCGGGAGGGCTCGTAAACACCCCTCCCCACGCCCCAAACATGCAGACACACGCACAATGGAGCCAGCAGGCCCCACAAGTGTTCCCTGGCCCACCCCACTGTGCCCATTCATGGTTGGGAGGAAGCAAGCCTGGCAGGCCAGGAGCAGGGTGACACAGAGTCGACATCAGTCGCTGCCCCTCCCACTCCTTCTGGAAGAAAGGTGCGGCTTGGCAGGTGGCAGTGGCATCCGGAGCATCCCCATGGCAACACTGAGGTCAGACCTCCTCGCTGTCGTGACCTCACTCCGGGGCCACTGGACTCAGGCTGGGCCATCACTGCCCCCACGGGAAATGGAGGAGCTGTGAAGGAGCTCTCCAGAAAAAAAACACGAATCTGCCCTTTTGGGGTCAGGGCTCTGGGTGGGTCCACTGCAGCCCTCCTCCGGTTTAAAGTGAGGACAGAGGCCGGTGGGCCTGACCTGGTTCTTCAAAGGGTTGGTTGGGCCCACCGGAAATGGCTTTCCTGCCTCTGAAGACAACAGACAGCCTTCCTGGGAAGGGCTCCTGTCACCCTCTAGCCATGGGTCCCAGGGCGTGACTCTGATACTTGTGCGTGGGGAAAGTCTTATCGGGGGGGATAGGAAGAGGCAGGGGTGCATTCTGGGCCCTTCTCTGGATTCCAGTGGGGATCCCCCGCCCCAAACCCCTGGCAGGACCCTGCCCCCTCCCAAGACAGAGCCCCCCCTGCTCCTGATTCACTCTTCCATCTGTCCCTATCCTAAGCCAGGCCCCTCCGCCTTCCTCAGCCCTGTGTCCCCCGGAGCCCCTGTTTATTTAGATCACTCTTTCAGGAGGGACTCTCGCCTTCCTTCTGCTGGACCTTTGTAGGAAACAGTCACTCCTTACCCAGACCTTGACCCTGAGGCTGAAGCCCTTCATCCCACCGAAGGCCAATCAGGCAGGGAAAGAAACCACAGACCTGTCCTGGATGCAAAGCCCATTGTCACCTGTTTCTTGAACTCTGGCCTTGTCACATCTCCTCCCTGACACTATTGTTTGCTCAGGGTCGTTGTGAAGATAAGCTGGCCGGGTAAGTGTTCACAAGCCTTCTTCCCCAACCCCCACCCCAGCCTAGACCCCCAGGGGTCCCATACTCTTGCACACCTGCTGTGTCATTTCTTGCTTCACTTGGGCCCCCCAGGGCTGGTGGTTTTTCTGCACCTGCTCTTGCTGGTTCAGAGGATGTGTCTAACTTAAGTCACTCCTGAGCCTTCTCCACCTGTGCCTTCCAGAGAGGAGGACCCCGGAGAGACCATGGCTTGATCTGGGTTAGGATCTGTGATGGGCACTTCACACCCATTGTTCTATTGAATCCTGTCAGGGAGGTATCACGGGTCTCATTGCAGGGACGAGAAACATGGACCTGCTTTGAAGTCACGTGGTAACTACAGTGACTGCTTAGGACGCATTTCCTTCTGGTTGCATTTTATACTAAAAGGCTTTATACACGTTATCTCGGTATAGAGGAGGAAGTTAAAAGCATGAATTCTGGGGCCCTGCCTGGGTCTGATTCCTGCCTCTGCCTCTTTAAAGCTGGGTGTCAGATACTATGATATGTCAATTACATGTCAACGTTTGTTTTCTTTAAAAGCTGTGTGACCTTGGGCGAGTTCTGTAACCTTTCTGTGCTTCTGAATGCTCATCTGTAGAATAAGAGAATGACGGTGACTCCTTCGCAGGACTGTTAGGAGGATTCAATTAGGAATCCAAGCACTTACAACAGTGCCTGGCACACAGTCAGTGTTACATAAATAGAGCTCACTGAACGGGAAAAACGAGAAAAAGAAAAGGAGGTGAAGGGTCAAAAAAGCTTTACGTCATCTCTTTGGGCAGAGTACTACCATCAGTTGAATTCTTAGGAGGTAAACAGGCTCAGAGAGGTGAGTTAATGCACCGAAGTCACACAGGATTAAAGCCTGAGGGTCCTGGCCCCTGAAGCCCACCAGCCCACCCTGCTGGAGAGGACAGTTGAGATCCTGCTGGGTGCTAGAAGAAAGTCAGCTCCTTGGGGACTCAGCGCCAGGAGGGAGGGCTGCCCCGAGTCCCAGGAGGTGACCCGGGAACTCGGCTGAGACTAGTCCTGTGCCAGGGTGGGGGAACTCAGGGCTGGTGGAGGAGGAAGGGGAAGGGGGGCTGGCAGAGGCTCAGCAGGACCCCAGCATGCTAAATTCCTGCCCCAGCTGAGTCCAACAGATGGAACAGCAGCCGAACGGGGACATGGGCAGAGCTGGGCCCCAAAGCCCCCTGCTTCTTGCCCTGATTGAGCTTTTGAGTGCTTGAAAATCCTTAAATTTACTCTTGTCACGGGGGCAAAGCCCTCCAAAAGTTAGGAGCGTCCTGTGGACAAACCACTTCCCTTCCCTGAACATCCATTCCTTCATCTATAAAAGGGGGACGATATTATTAGTTTTAGCACCTAAGCTTTTACTTGTCCTTTAGGAGGGTCCAGTGATATCCACAGACAATGTGGATTGGCTTTTCACCCAGCACAGAGGATGTTCCCTCCTGAAGCTGTTTTTTTCTATCTCTGGGACCTTAGATAAGGAACTTGACCCTTCTGGGCCCTGTGTTCACAAAGTCATTACTCGGAATGGGTAAGTTCACAGTGCAAAGCCCCCAGCACAGTGCCCAGACAGGGCAGGAAAGAAGAGGTACAGAAGTCCCCTTCCCCTGGCTCGATGCCTGGGGACCAGAGTTGGCCATTAGTCAGCAGAGACTGTCCAGAACAATTCCTGTGTACAGACACTTGATGTGTCCATGTGGTTATCCTAAGCAGCGAATCAGAGATTCCAAAATGTCTTTGCTGTTCCTGGGAGTCTCTTGGGATGGGAAATCGGGCCTTAAGAGATCACTAGAGGCCATACAGCCAGCATGAATATAATTGCGTGTTTACCTTGCTTTTCCTGCGAAATCATTTTGGAAATGACAACCTGTCTCTGCTCCGTTGGGGGGAACTCAGGGTAAGGGACTCATGCCAAACCAGAAGGGATTGCGTTGACCACGGTGACCTCCTGAGGCCAGCATGGTGGTGGCAGCAGGACAGAACAGCTGAGTGAGACCCCACGGGAGAAGGAGATGCGGTGGGACATGGCGGGACCCCACAACACGCCTCTCGGTTCTCGCCTCTCAGTCACATGCACACACGCTCTCATACACACACCCCTTTACACACTCGTGCCCGAAGATTGCTGCTCACCCCATTCCTGGCACCCCTTCCATGCCCGAGCAGCATACAGGCCACCGCGCTCTGCAAACTTTCCCTCTAAAGCGCCCGATATCAAAGAGCAGACTCCGCATGGTGGTCTGAGGGCTGGGGCCGAAAGCACGCTCAGCTCCGCACACAGTATCTCATTTATTCTCATTAGCAGGAAATGCCTTTGAAGCCTGGTGTTCGAGCTCAAATGCTTCAGGATGCTTCCGGATCGGTTTAGCCCTTGATAAAGCCGCACTGCTCTTAATTTGAAACAAGACTGGGTAATCTGTCCTCAGGGGAGCGATGACCACTTCAGGAACACACCTAGCTGGGTCTCTAGGTTGGAAGGCAGGCAGGGAAGGATGGTGTTGGGGGGGGGGTACCAGCAGGGACATTCGAGTCACAGAAGGTGATACAAGGAGGGTGTGGAGTGCAGGGGTGCAGGGGGCAGGATCTAGAAGAGAGGACATTGCAGCCAGTGAGTCTGGGGCTGCTTCCGGGAGGAGAGGGAAGATAGGACCCTGCGTGTTCAGGGACATGCTGGCAAAAGTGACAAGGTCAGGGGGGTCCCGAAGGGCAAGGGGATGTGCTGTGGGCTGCGTGGCTCTCAGCAGCAGGCTTGGGCGCCGTCAGCAAAACTTCACGCTGTGTTTGTACCCTGGGCACTGGGTGGCCCCGGCACAGCTCAGGGAACTGGAGTCCCTTCAGTCTCTCTTCCCCACCAGGCTGTGACAGTCTCAGGGGTGGGGGGGTGTGGCTTCGTCCGTCCCTGAGGCCAGGCCCAGCCTTGGGCCAGGACTTGCCAATACCACCGCCATTGTTCAAGCTCCCTCCACACTTAGCCAAGCTCCACGCAGGTGGTTTGGAGGTTTGACTGTTTGTTTTCGAGGTTGATTTTATTTAACAAAGGCGGTGGTTAGGGTACAGACCCAAAGCCTCGCCTTCCCAGTTGCAGTTTTGAAAATGGACCGGGGATTGGCCTATAGTCCCCGCACTGGCAGGCCCAGAGCCCGGCTGAGCTCCTGGGCGCACACAAATCCGTGAGGGGCTTCTGGCCTGGCCCCTGGATTACCTGATGGGAGGGAGGATAAGCCCAGGCTGGCTGCTCAGAGGCCAGAGGACAGAAGGAGTCCCCTGTTCTTGGTAGTAGGTTCCACCCCAGGCTGCTCTGTCTGTCCTGGGCGTTTGAGCTTCAGGAAGGGAGGCAAAGGAAGCCTGCAGTCCAGGCCTGTTTAGTCCAGAAAAAGAAAGGTAAAAGCCCCCACAGCTGCTGTTCTCATTATAGGAGGCATCAGACAGAATCCTGGAAGCGGCTTTTTTTCCCATTTAGGCAGGAATGCACCGACGCCAGCATACGGAGTCATGGGAGCAGGAGAGCCTTTTGTGGGACATCTTGGGGGAACGTCTTGCCACCTGGAATGGCTTGCCATGTCAGACTGTTCTCTGGGCAGAAGAAGGGTCCCAAGGGTTGGCAAGTGTTCCGAGATGGCAGGCCCGGTGCTCTTGGGAGCTGTGGGAAGGTAAATGCCTCGGAGAAGGATCGTATCACCCACGCGGTGTCGGCCCCAGCTCCACCGTGAGTCACCCACAATTATCTGATGTGGGCGGGGAGCAAGGTGGGTGAAGGATGGGCCCTTAGGTGGGGAGAGAAGAGGATGGAAGGGATGTGTTTGGGGTGAGAGCTGGAGGCCTGAACAGACCCCTCAAACGTGGGGGTGGGGGCACACAGGGCCCACGCTCTTTACAAGGTCAACTCGATCCCACCCACCTGAGCTCAGCCACGAGCGCACTGGGCCTGCGCCTTGGAGGTCGACACCATAGGGCCGTGGCGGTGTGTGGAGGTGACCTTCCTCACTACAGGGGCCAGGGAACTCCAGAACGCACTAGGCGCTGGCCAAGCCCTTCCCATGTGAGCTACTGACGGCACTTACTGTGTGCAGGGCTCCGTTCAGAGCTCTTCATCTGTATTCCCACACGCAGTTCATACTAACCAGAGGACGAACAGGGGGCACAGAACGGTTAAGTGACCAGTCCCAGGTCACGTAGGATTGGGACCCCGGAGTCCTTAGTCCAGAACCCCTACTGCAGCTCTAGGGATAGCGCTCGCTATGGCTGCATTTCAGGTATGATTATTCCCATTTCACACATGAAGAAACTGAGGCTCAGAGAGATTAACTGAGCAGGAACGAGCTCCCTCTGGGCCCAGCTCTGTCGTAGCCAAGGTCCCATCTGTTCTTTCTTCCCTCCTGGCCGCAGGGCTATTATCCTGGTCTCACAGAGGAGAAAATGAGGGGGGAGAGGGGATAAGGCATTTGCCAGGATTTAACTCAAGAACCAATATGAAGCCTGTGTGATTTTCAACAATGGATGGCCTCAGGGAGCCATGGCTTTGACGTCCATGTTTCGGGGTCCAGTGGGTTCCCCAGACCTCCCCCCACCCACTATCCCATTGTGGGGACTTTGGGTGGGGCCAGACATGTGAGATGGGCAGGGATCCAGGAGGATTATCTTGGCCAGAGCCCAGCTCATTACTCCAACCACTTCCTGCCCCCAGGAAATGCAGACGATTATCCCCAAGGGCTGGAGAAGGAGCCCAGGGGACTGTCTGGGAGGTGGTACATAGAGTCCGGGGATTAAAAGCACCGTCCCCTGTGTCTGGATCCAGATTCCAGCTTAACCCCTTACAGTTGTGAGCTGGTCAGAGCCTCAGTTTCTTTGCATAATGAGAATCCGTATACTCCCCGCCTCGGGGCTTAATTGTGGTGGCCAGATAGAGACGGTTCCTCAGGCCGACCCCCCAGAAGCAGAGCCTGAGATTAGGGTTCATGGGGCCATTAAGGACATGCTCCCAGGGGAACCAGAGGGAGTGGGGGGGACGGCAGGGCAGGGCAGGGGTGGAGCCCAGCCAGAGTGCAATGCCTGGGGGATCTCCGGGGTGGATTACTGCTTAGAGTTGGTCAGACTCAAGGCAAGGCTGGCAGACCCTAGCTGAAGGTCACTCTGGCTTCTGGCTCTCTGTACCGGAGGTCAAAGCAGTTCCGGGCCTGAGGGCTGTTGGAGGCCAAAGCACAGAGAAACTGGGGGTGGGGCAGGGCACTCAGAATCAGGGGAGAGGATCCAAGGATTTGGGGTTACCTGTGTGACATACAGAAGGTGTTCACTGAGCCGGACGGTGATTGCTTATGCCACAGAGCCCGGGCCCCTGAGCCCGGGGTAGGTCGTGCGGCCACCCCATCTCAGCAGGTGTATTGGATTCCATTTTTTGAAAGATTTTATTTCTTTACTTGAGTGGGAGGGGAGAGAGAGAGAGAGAGCACAAGCAGGGGTAGCGGCAGGCCAAGGGAGAAGCAGACTCCCCGCTGAGCAGGGAGCCCGACGTGGGACTCGATGCCAGGACCCTGGGACCATGACCTGAGTCGAAGGCAGAGGCTTCAATGGCTGAACCACCCAGAGGCCCTGAGTATTGGATTTCTATTGCTGCTCTAACAACTTACTACCCACTCCGCGGCTCGAAACCACACAAGTGCATTCATTCCCTTACAGTTCTGGAGGCCAGAAGTTGAACATCAAGGTGTCATTGGGCTGAGTCCCTTCTGGAGACCTCTGGAGAATCCATTTCCTGCTGCTTCCAGCTTCTGGAGACACCCGCATTCCCTGCCTGCGGGCCTCTTCCTCACATCACTCCAGCCTCTTGCTCCCCTTGCCACCCCCCCCCCAACTACTGACTCTGACCTTCTTGTCTCCCTTGGTTAGGACCCTGTGATAACAGGGGGCCCACTCAGATAACCCAGAATGATCTCCCGTCTCAACACCCTTAACGTGCAAAGTCCCCTTTTACCTAGAAGGTAACATATTTGCGGGTTCTGGGGATGAGGATGTGGCCATCTTTGGGGGGGGGTCGTTATTCAGTCTACTGGAGCAGGGAAAGACTGGGACACATACCTCCCCCAAGATGGGTGCAAAAGCAAGCTTTGTGTTGCCTTGTTCTCGAGGGGAACAGCCCTGAGGTCCTCACTCACAGCCTTGCCTGGCTTCTGCCCTACCTACTCTGTGTCCTTTCCTCCTCTCCAGGTTCCCTCGAATAAATCACATGCACGCAAGAATCCTTGTCTCAGGCTCTGCTTCTAGAGAACATGGCCTTAGGCACTGGGTCCCATTATCCCCATTTTATAGATGCAGAAGCTATGGTGCAGAGAGGTGACTACCATGCTCGAGGTCACACAGCAAGTCGGTGACAGAATGGATCCCAGTTCCTACGTTGCCAGTCCTGGGCACCCCGCTCCTCTTGGCTTGGCCTCCAGCTCCCTGGACGGTTTGGGTAAGGACCAGTGGTGGTGATGGGGGGAGGATCAGACCGGCTCCAGTTTTTCCTCCTGTAGCTCACCTTTCTAGGGGCTGCCCTGGCGGCTGCTTAGCCGGCCTCCTGCTGGCCAGCGCCTTTGTCTTCCTACCTCCTCTCCGGTCCTTTGTTGCAGAGAGGGCTTTGAAGAGCCAGCTGGCTCTTTGGCTTTGAAATTCCCCCTGGCAGCTTTTTTTGCCCCAAATCCTGACAGTGTGGTTTGGAGGGAATAGACTCTGGACCCACTGAGCCGGGATGGCCTGGGAGGGTTCTGCTTTTCCAGGGACAGAGGCAGGCAGCCCCAGGCTGAACCCTTTTCAGAAGACCAGGCCTCCAATGCAGTGACAGTCTTAGCTAACGCAATGAGCTCAGTACTGTGCTGCTGATTTTCTGTCTCTCCCCGTCCCTGCTCTGCTCCGGGCCTCTGGCCTCTGGTTGGGCTTCAGCCAGTGGGGGGCATTGGCCAGAGGAGAGAGGTCAGTTTTTATTTCTGCCCCACGTGTCTTCTCTTCTTCTTTGGGCGTGGTAGGGGTGGTAATAGCTCCCCGCTGATGCTAATTCCTGACCACCCTCCATCCTCTTCCACAGGTGGTAGGCTGGATAATGGCCCCCAAGATGTCCATATCCTAATCCCTGGGCCCTGGGAATATGTTATCTGAAATGCCACAAGGGACTCTACAGAGGTGACTAAATTAAGGATCTTGAGATGGGGAGATGGTTCTGGATTATCTGGATGGGCCCAATAATGCAATCGTTACGGTCCCCGTAAGAGGGACTCAGAAGGGCCAAGGAGCTATATGATGATGGAAACAGGCTGGAATGGTTTAGCAGCCGCCAAGGAAGCTGGACGAGTCAAGCAATGGATCCCCTCCCCGTGGGGCCTCCGGAGTGAACCAGCAATTTGGACTTCTCACCTCCAGAACCAGAGAGCAAATATGTGTTGTTTCAAGCCACGAACATTTGTGAGGATTTGTTCCCGCAGCCGTAGGAAACCGATACAGCCCACCTCTGTAAATACACTTTCCATTAAACTCTCTTCCGTCAAACCCTTGCGTGTGCCCTGTGTTTCCTGTGGGATCCTGACCGATACAGCCCGTATGTGTGAGAAACGGTGATTGATTACTTACGTCTCTAGACCCATTTTCCCACTTGTGCCGAAGGGGGCGCTTGGGTCCCGCAGCCCCAAGCCCTGAGTCCAGAGCCCGCGTGGCGACCCAGTGAGCTGCTGCCTCCTGCCGTTGCGGGAGGGGGCCGCTGCCAAGAGATAGGGGTCCCCTGGTGGAGGGGAGTCACCCCGAGGGCCTGCAGGGTGGCTAGTCACAGGCTTTCGAGCCCAGGTTGGGTGGGGTGAGGGAAGCCGGCCCATCAGGGGCATGAACACTCCCGCCCCGGCTTCTGAGCAGCGTGAAAATGCACCCAAGGGACTGGATTCAAATCTTGGCGACTTACTGGATCCCTCTTAACCCTCAGTTTCCTCTTCTGTAAAATGGGAATGAAAAGGCCCCCCTGGGGGCGCCTGGGTGGCTCAGTCAGTTAAGCGTCTGCCTTCGGCTCAGGTCATGATCTCAGGGTCTTGGGATCGAGCCCCGCATCAGGCTCCTTGTTCAGCGGGGAGTCTGTTTCTCCCTCTGCCTCTGCTGCTCCCCGTGCCTCGTTCTCTCTCTCTGTTTCAAATAAATAAAATCTTTAAAGACAAATTTAAAAAAATGCCCACCTGGCAGGCTGGGATTGTGAAAATTAATAAAACAAAGCATGCAAGGGAAATGTTTAGCATGTGGTAATTGCCCCCCCAATGGTGAGTGTCCTTATTTGAGCACCTACTGTGTACAAGACACGGGTCTAGGTACTGGGGATAAAAAAGAGAACAAAACAAAGCCATACCTTCACAGAGATTCCTCTTGGAGGAGTGAGACAGATAATAAGTAAGGAAATTCTCGGAAGATGGGATGATGACAGACACCAGGACAGGCCATAGATGAGGAAGAGGGTGCTGAGATCTCACAGAGGGTGGGCGGGGGCGGCCCCTGAGAAGGTGACATTGGTCTTGAGTGTCCCCTTCCTGCTTCATCCCCCCGCATGTTGATGATGTCCTTGAATTTGCTTCAATAAAATCAGTGCCAATCGTGACCGTCCTTGAACCCCCGGCGAGTTTACATATGAAGGCCGAGTGTGCATCTGTGCCCATGAGCCTTGTGCACGTGCAAAGGGGAGCAGCTGCTCGTCCCTCTGATGGGGTGGGGGCGGGGCAGGAGACGGAGGAGAGATGATGTTCCGCTTGCCCTTCCGCCCTGGCTCAGCTCCTCTCCAGCAACCTTGAGCCGCTCTGCTCCCCTCCTGCTTGCTTCTTCCACCCCACCCCCAGGCTACTCTCTCTGCGTCCTCAGTTCTCTTTCTGTTCTGCCACCTCCTTCCACTCTCATCTCCCCGGCTTTCCTTTCACCCTCCAGACTTTAGGGACTCCGAGCCTTTGCTCTCGCTGTGCTTTCTACAGAGCGTGCCTGTCTCCCCTCGACAATCACTGGCCACCCAGCAGGTCAGCAGTGCCCCTCTTGTGTTTCCCTTGGTGGCCTCCCCTTCTCTGCATCCGCATAGCCCTTCATTCCAGTCTCTGTCACGGCCCTTACTGGGCGGGGGTACAGGTGTCTTCATGTGTGTGTGTCCCTCCCCCCTCCCGCCACGTACACCCCCTCCAACACGCAAAGGGACAGCATGTCATTTGTCCTCACGTGCAGAACAGGCTGCTGACAGCCCGGCCACTTAACCTTTCTGAGACTCAGTTTCCCCATCAGAAATGTCATCCAAGCAGCTCAGAGCCAACGAGGGCTTCCCGCATGCCAGGCACCGTGACAACCACTGCACTGCACGGGCTCAGCGCTTCTCACACCCCGAGCCAGGTGCTAGCAAGCGCCCTGCTTTTGCAGAAGAGGAAACTGAGGCACAGAGAGGCTAAGTAATGTGCTCAAGACTAACATTTGAACCCAGGGAGTCTGACTACAGAACAGTGCTTAACGTATTTAATTTTGAAGGGTCAGCTCATGCATGGGACAAAATCCAAAAGAGCCAAAAAGTTAAGTCATGAAACCCCATCTTCCTCCCCACCCAGATCCTTGCCCGGAAGGATCCAGCACAGATATTCGCTTCCTGAATACCTTTCCAGACATAGTCTGTGCATCAACACACACGTGTTTAAAATGTCTGCTTTACTGGAACGGGAGCTAGCACGCTGTGTGCAGCCCGGTTTTGTCTTGAAGTTGGTTCTGTATCCACACTGCCTCTTCACCACCGCTCTCCATTGTCCCAGGGAGTACAGAGCGGACTTCCATCACGGGGCTGGAGGGCTGAGCTCGTGGTTCAAAGCGTGCACATAGCACTGAGTGGGCACTGCTTGTCTTAAGGCATTGGCCTCCCCAAATCAATAGCAGAAAGGACCTGCAGGGTCATCGTGACCCCAACAGAGCCCAAAGACATCACTGCCTTTCCTGTCCTCCTGCTCCCCCACCAGCCCTGCAAACACAACCAGGCAGAGCAGGGCTGGCTCTCCTAGGACAGGTTTGTTGGAACAGCAGACAAGAACATATGTCTACAAGTCTCTCCTCCGAGACAGAGACTCCTGGGAGAGCAGCCCAGGCCCCAAATAGCTCCAAGGCAAAAGCTGGTGTAGAGGAAGGCACTCGGGGGCCACTGGGTCATTCACGGCTGTTGGGTCGTCTGCCTGGGACAGGTGGGTAAACCCAATGTGCCACCAACATTTCTTAGGCTGTGGGCTCCCTGAGCTCTCCTTCTCGCTCACTGCTCTCCCTTCGGGTCCTAATTTCTGGTCTCTGGACCTCCAAGGCACAGACCCAGCTCTCTGCAGTCGTCGCTCGTGCCTTCGGGAACGAGTCATTTTACAGTGCCCCCAACCCCACTATCAGCCGTGCCGTATCACAGAATCACCATGTTGAGAACCCCTAAGAGGTGCTCTCAAGCAGCCCTTGTTTGAGATGTGAGTCTCTCTGCTGTCCTGAGAGTTTTTCTTTCCTTGAATGCCTCCAGTGACAAGACTCTCACTACCTATCAAAGGCATTTTGGGGAACTCTTCTCCACTGAGTATCAGACGTTGAAGGGATCTTAAGAATCTCTAAGCCCACCCATCCATTTTTTCTTGACCTACCTTTTCCTGCCTTGTACTTTATTCAGTACGGACAGAGCTCCCTTTTCCTGGCTGGCTTTTTAATCACCGACGTTTAGGGAAGGTCCTCTTTCTTGAAGCAATTTTAGGGAAACCACCACAGAAGAAAAGTAAAGACTAATCCCTGCTTTCTACCCTAGCTGTCCACCTGCAGCATTTCCAGCCCCCCGCTCCAGCCAGGATGGGAAGTGCCAGCCCCCATGCCTTTGGCCTTGGCCACCCTCGTCAATCACTTGCCACACTCAGATTCAGGCTCTGAATCCTTCTCAACACAGAATCCCTAAACAGCTACTCCAATCAACGGGAATTGTCGTATAAGACGCCAAACCTTTGCCATCCTGGCTCTTTTCAAAGAGGCAGTCCTGCAAACGAGTTTTTCCAAACACATCCGCCAGCAAGCAATGTCCCCGTCCAACCAGACCAAAGGCCCCTCTTAACCCTCAAGGCTCTTCAGCAATTGCCCGCAGCTCTGCGCAATCTCCCAGCTGCATGAACCTCTCCCAGCCTCCAGTCTCCTTCCTTGCACCCCGTTTCCCCAATTCCGGGCTCCACCCCAATCTCCAAGATTTCATTCCGCCTCTTCCCCAGCCTGGAATTTCCTCCCTAATCTTTTCTATGTATCTAAATCTTCTCCATTCTTGGGGGGGGGGAGCCCCAACCACCAAGTGCCCCAGGAACCCTTCCCCAGTGCACCTGGCACCAGCAAAACCACCCTCGCGGACGGTGGCTCTTGGTCCCAGCCAGACATTGGATTTTCATGCAGAGGCTTAAAAGCTGCTGATGCCAAAGAAACCCTCGGAGAGCTGATCATTTAATTCATGTGACATGTGCCTGGGGCACCCGGTTGATCCTAGCAAGCCACCGAGGTGGAGCCGTGGCTGGGCAACCATAGACCTCTCCACACCCCCCCTCAGTTCGTGCTGTGGCCAGCTCTTCTTACAAGTGCTCTCATGGACTGATTTATTCATCGTCCACACTTACTAAGAGCCGAAGTGCTGAGTCAGAGCATTTCCCAGGGCTGGGCACCATGCTGAGAGCTCTACTCACTTCATCTCAATAAATCTTCACAACACTCCTGTGAAGTGGATATTCTTATTATAATCCTGATTTTTTCAGAAAATCAAGGCTGGAAGTATGAAGGGCTTATCATGTTTGCACAGCTGGTCAGTGATCCGCCCCCAGGATTGCAATCCCAGCCTGACCGCAGAGCCCGCATGGGCAGCCCCTTCTCTACACAGCAGTCCCCAGCGGGTCCAGCTTCCCCCCTTCTCTTGCCCTGTTGCCTCCTGCTTGTGCTTCGGATCTCAGCTCTGGAAGGCCCTCCCTGACCTTCGCTAAAGCCCAGCAGCCAGCCCCCACCCCCGCCCCGGCCACATGTCTCTGCTTCAGAGCCTTTGGCTCTGTTCACATTTCCACTTATTTGTGTTATTATTTGATGAGTGTCCTCTTTCTGCTCCCCTCCCCTCACCATAAGCTCCATGGGGCCAGGTGGCATCTGCTCTTGCTGCATTTCTTGGGCTAACTTAGCACAGGCCCTGGTACCTACTTATCAGAAAGATGGACGGATGGATAGAAGGATGAATGGATGAATGAACGAATAAGTGGATGAATGAAGGAAGCCAGATACGAAATACAAACTCCAGCTTCCCAGCCAGCCAGCTACAACTGTAAAGACAGGAGACCTGCTTTCTACTTCTCTGAGCAGCAGGGATTCCAAGCAAAGGACAGCAGCCACAGAGGCAACGCCTACTTCCTGGCTGTGTGACCTCGGGCAAACGCTCCACTTCTCTGAGCTTCGCCTGCAGAGTGGACACCGCAGTTCTCACGGACAGGAGGGTAGTGAAGATGAAATGAGATCATGAGCAGGAAAGCCCCATCAACAAGGATGGGATCCGTCGGCAGTGCGGTGGCTGGTGGCCACTCTCTCTGCCCCACTCACCCCGCCTTCCATGTGCCACTGGCCTGGGCAGTGGGGGCCAAGCAGCCTGTGCAAATCCCGGAGAGAGGAACTCTGGGAATGGACTCAGGAGTAGACTCTCCCCCTGAGCCCTTTCTCCCCAGACGGACCTTTTCCAAAAGCCTCTAAGACTACAGTGGGAAGACAGTCGACCAAGCGGTAGGAAATAGGAAATACCGGATTCGAGGATCAGTGCTCAGGCTGGGACGTGCACAGAGGGGACAGTCAAGGGCAGAGGACCTTGCCAAAGCTCTGTCTCCCTCCATCCAAAGCCGCAGCTCCACCCAACCATCACTCCCTGGGCTCTCCCCGTGGGTTCCAGCCTTCCTTTCAACGAGCTCTTGACTGAGGTCCCTGGATTTGAATAGGGGGAAAGAATTGCATCCTTATTCTTTGAAATGGAGCATTTCCTTCCAGCCTGTGTAGGCAACAAACCACAGTGATTAGTGGCACCTGTGACTTTGCTGCCAGGAGAAATCACAGGTATTTCCAGATTACGTTCCGGGGTGGCACACATCTTGAAGGAGCATTTGCGCTCATCGCTTTGAAATCACACCAGCTATTAAAGCTGACGCTAGGTCTTGCTATTTAATGAGTCAATAACAAAGCCTCTATGTTACTATAGCATCCTTTGGGGGCTTCTTTGTAACGTTTGTAATTTATGAATTAAAAAAAAAAATGCCTGAGACAGGGTCCGCAGGCTTCACCAGGCAGGCAGTGGGGTCCATGGCATCAATGTCTTGTGACAGCGGGGTCACCTCCTGCCCAAGCCAGCAATTCTCCGTCTGACTGCTCATGACCCTCCGCTGGTTCCCAGGGCCTGGCGTGTGGCCCTGTGTAAGTTACAAGGCAGCAAAGCAGCCCTGGGTTGGTTTGAGGGGCCTCTCTGAGCCTGCAGGGATCGATGGGGGAAGGGTGGTGACCCCTAGGGTAGGGGCTCTGGACCTTCCTTCTTCTAGGTCAGGACTTCCTAACCTCCCTGTTATCCAGGGACAAGTAGCTTTGTTCACAGAGCCTCCCAGGAGCTCTCTTGAGTCTTGGTTTTCTTGTCTGTAAAATGGGAATAATAAGGCCCGGTGGATAGGGTGACATATGCCCCAGGGAGGTCAGCAGGGAAAGAGCATGAAACAGTGAGGTGTGGGCCATCTGGCTGGTGACAGAGCTGCCTCTCGTCCTGTTCCGCTACCCGGGCAACCCCAAGCCAATATTCCTGCAGCAAGCCTCCGGAAGGGGTCATCACTGGCCACCCAGGGCCTCTCGGTTCCTGCGTGGCCGGCCCTTCACAAATGCTGGGAAACAGGTGCAGCTTGGTGGCTCAGGTCAGCCCTGAAATCTTGCTGGAGCTCGGGAATCGTTGTAGACAGGGGTCCTCGTCAGCACGGAAGCCAGCTGGCCCGGAAGGACACACCTGGCCTGGCACCATCCTCGGGTCCACCTCCTTTCGCCTCCTGCTGACAGCTTCTGGCCGACGCCCAAGCACACATTGGACAACTCGCGTGGGTGGTGACAGACAGCTGACTGTGAACTCAGGCTTCAAACAGACTTATGAGGAAAGGACTACCGTCTGCCCCATTCCACAGCTGGAAAAACAGAGGTGCAAGGAAGTAAGGTAACCTTTGACCGAGGTGGCCCTGGCTCCAGGGCTGGTCACCTTAACCCTGCTCTCGATGAGAGTTGAGCACACTTGAGCACGCATCAGAGTCACCCCCAGGGGCTTCCGATTCCACAGACTGAGAACCCCAACACTGTCACTCGGCTGCTCAGAGCGTGGGGATCGACCACATCAGCAGGATTCCCAGGTGACTCGTGAGCACACTATAGTGGCAAAAGCTCTGCTCTAAACCACCCAGGGACAAGGACCCGTGACTCACGGAGCTTAGACACCAGTGGGAGGGAGACAGAAGCAAGCAAATCAATCAACGGAGCAAGAGAATCTCTGATGACAGTGTGTTCTACGAAGGAAATGAAACACGCAATGGGAAGGGGGCCATTTTAGGAAGAGTGACCAGGGAGGGCCTCCCTGGGCAGGTGACATGGGGGTTGAGATGGAAAGAAGAGGAGGAGCCAGCCCTTGGGTGATGGGAGACAGGCACGTGCAGCAGGGGCCCTCCCGTGTCGGGGGGCTGGGCTGGGTGCCGAGCAAGGCCCCCTCCTGTGGGCTAGCAAGATGGGCACGCTTAGCAAAGGCAGAGGGAGTCGCTGGGGGTCGCAGGTGTCAGGCCCGTGGGTCAGGCCCCGGAGACTCCGACTCTGCTGAGAGCCCGGCCCCAGCCTCCAGGAGCTCACAGTCGGGTAGGCCAAGTCCAAGGGGACAGACTTAAAGGGCTATGGAAAGGAAATGCTCCTTGTGCCAGGCGCTGTGCTGTGAGCGTTCTCATGCACGCACAGGTACGAACGCACCGGCGCCCACAGGCACATGCACACCTCCACGGACGCACGCACGCCTGTCACCAGTCCTCCAGCGCAGGGGGCTGGAGCCAGGCTGCCGGGGCACAACCCCTTCCTGGCTGCCGATTAGGCCTGGAGCCTGTCCCCTCACTTCCCTGGGCCTTGGTCCTCTCTCCATGGACTGGGGACACCAAGAACACCGACCTTCGTAAAGCACTTCCAACCGTGCTCAGCGCAAAGTGTGTGCGATGTGAGCGTCCGCGGCTGTCATCGTTGTACCCTCAAGGCCTGTGATTCTCCGAGGTCGCTGGACCAGCAGCCCCATTTTGCAGATAGAGAAGCAGAGGCTCAGAGAGTTTCAGCAACTTGCCCAATCAGGACACCCGTCTGTCTGACATGGAGTTCAGAGGACGCAGAGTCACCTCCAGCAGCGCTGGGCTGAGGGGGCTTGCCGGGGCACCTGAGCTGGGGCATGTGGCACGGGGAGGATTTGGTCCCGGAAACATTAGGACAGTGGGGGGGGGCTCAGGTGAGAGGGGGACAAAGTTCCTAGAGGAGGGTACAGAGTGGGCAAACACTCAGAGGGCATGGGTTGGGGAAGAAAAGGCCACCATGCTGCCATCAACATGAAGACTGCTAAGGGTGAGAGGTGGCTGGACCAGCTCGAGGAGGGTCAAAGGGCAGGAACTTTAGAATTGGTTCTGGAAGTGCAGTCATAGAAGGGTCTATTCCAGCCACCATATTGTGAGCCACCATGGAGTCACTGAGCGTCTGCAGACAAATGTGACCTCGTTTTCAACGGCCATCCTCATTTCCACTTTAGAAGGCCTGGCACTGGCCTCTGTTCTCAGCTGGGCCTGAAGCCACAGGTCCCGGGACCAGGTCACAACCTATAGACTGACCTCCGTTTCCTGGGCAGTGACTTCTAGGAAGGGAAATGGAGCTCGGCCGCAACCCCGAGGGTGGGCAGTGCCAGCCCAGTGACAACAGCTGTGGGGTTCGAGGCTTTTAGCCTGGCCGCCGGGCTCCACGGAAGCCCTGCCGAACACGACGTTCTGCACCCTGGCCAGCTGTCGAAGGACGCAGAGAGCTCTGTCCTTGGCCCTCAGCCAGCTGGAATGGGCTCTGCCAGGGAACGGACACTTCTCGGAGGACAGCCCGCCCTTGGGGCCTAGGAAGACCCACGTGCACAGGCTGGAGAAAGGCTGGAGGTGGCTCCCAGCCTCCGGGTGCAAAAAAAAAGAGGGGTTGCCTCTCAGCCTGACTGCCAATTTGCTGTGCGATCTTGTGCAAGTCACTTTCCCATCCTGGGCCGTGACTCCTCATCTGTGGATGGAAGGGATGGTATTTTATGCTTTCGCTGGCCCGTGTTGCATTTACTTAGGTCGAGTCTGTGGACTTATTTGCTTCCTGCGTTCCTGCCGGACTGTGCAGGGCATGGAGACAAGAAACCCATGTCTTGTCTGGGTCCACAGGAGAGGTTCGGCACACGGTTATTGATCACCGGAGTGACCCCTGCGAAGATCAAACAGGATCGCATGCGTGACAGTTCTCACAGGATACAAAGTGCCAGCAATACGCACGACGGTTTTGGCTCTTCCCTCGCCGCGGCCCGGCCCTCGTCTCAGCACAGAAGAGAATGTTCCAGGTGGTCCCAAGGACAAGAAAACACAGATTGGAATGATAAACATTGGGAAGGAAGGCAAACATGATAGCAATGGGCTGAGGATGTGATTTTCTACCTCGAAAAATCCAAACAACTCTGCTGGGGTGGGACCGAGCAGCACTGGCAAGGTTTGGTAACAAGAGCCCGATGCAGGAATTGAGCGAAAGGGAATCGCTTGCACATCCGGTCACGAGGCTTCGTTGCAAAGTGTGGTTCGAAGAAGGATCTCACGCATACTAGCAAAAAAGAGCTGAAACACCTCTTCTTTGGAATTTGCTCTACAGGAAGTGCTGGCAGGGCCATCGAGAGAAATCTATGCGTGCTCTCCTGCAGGGGGGAGAAAAAGAGTGTCTGAAGAAATAGAGACACATTCGTGTTTCTAGAAAGGAAGTCGAAATGTAAGGGTGTCAACTCTCGCTGATAGAATTAACGAACATAGTGCCATTCCCGGGACCATGGCAGTGGGGATGTGAAGTTCATTCAGAAGGATTGAGAATAGCTGAGAACATTTTGGACCAGAGTCATAGTGGAATAGTGACGAGATTTACCTCACTTGGTACCAAAACGTGCCGAGAAGTGACCGTAATGAAAACAGAGTGGGTTTCGCATGGGAAAACCTGGTTCAGTCTCACCGGCCCCCTTTTGGCTGTGGGACCTTGGCTTATCTGCTTATCTTCACTAAGTTGATTTCAGTAACACAGGGCTAATAGTGGCCCCAGAGTGGACGAGGGAATTCAATGAGCTGAAGCGTAAGTGATACTTAGCATGGCGCTTAGAATAGAGTAAGTGTCCCACAGATGATATTATTTTATTCACTAAAAACAATAATAAACAAGTAAATCGTTAATTGGTTCATGGGCCCAGGAAAATCTGGTTGCATTTTCCGGTTACTGATTGCGGGGACCTCAGTCCAATTTCCCAGTTTGAGCCTGGGCTGGGCAAGGTCTAATCAGATGAGAGGGGTGGATCCCTCTGGGTATTGAACTTGGATTCATTTCCCTCTGCCTTCAGCTCACCTTCCAGGTGGTTCTCTGGGTTTGAGGCGGTTGCTTTTCCTGACTGCGGTTCACAAGACCTTCCTCCCCGCCAGCTTGGTGGGTCAGACTTGCTGAAGCAGGGACCAGGCGGCCAAGGGCCACCCACTCTTCCTCCTGTGGGGGCAGGGCCTCTGTCCTTGGTGGTTCAGCACCTAGGGTGCTCCCTCTGCCCTGCAGGGCTGAGTTCAGAACAGAGCAGGGAGCCCCTCCTCACTCCTCCCCACCCACCCTAGCCTTCAGAGCACACCGGGCTCCCAACTGGGAGAGAGCAGTGTTTTCCTAAACACACCCCGTGTGTGATCAGGGGTGACCTTGGGACAGTTTGTCCGGGATGAGGCCGAGAGCACGGTGAGATCACAGTCAGCATCACCCAGGTCCCCGGAGGGCTGTCGTCACATCTGCTCCCTCTGGTAGGGGAATGGGTTGTGTTGGGCAGAAAAGGGACCATACCAAATGGGAAGAGGATGGAGCCCCAGATGGGGCGTCGTGAGACCTGTGTTTGAGTCACTCAGCCTTTTATAACACACGGTGACTGCAGCCTGGGTGGGCCTCTCCTCCAGGCTGCCCCCTCCTGAAGGGCAAGACCAGTGTTCTGTTTGTCCGTCGTCCCTGGGGCCTGCTAGAGGGCCCGGCGCACTGTAAGCCCTGGTGGTGCCCCTGCGTTGGGAAGATGCAGGGGGGCCTCTCGGGCCTAGCAGAGTGCAGCCTCTGTGACAGCTGACCTCTCAGGGGGGCACTGAAGGGCACTCCCGGGGTCTCACCCCCTCCAGCTGGCACTCATCGGTGGACCGTTGGACACGGAAGGCACAAGTTCACGGACGTCAGTGGAGATAGGACTCAGAGAGTGACCAGGTTAGGAGCCAATCAGTTGGGGCCGATGCCCCTCTGTGGCCTATCAAGGAAGTGGGGAGCTGTTATCACTCAGTGTGGCTGAGTTGGTTTGTTCCAGGTAACGGGCGCCAACTCCCATTTTTCCCTTTGCCGTCAACGGCACCACATCCCCCCCTAGTTCCCCAGGCTACAAACCTAGGAGGTTCCTTTCCTTCCGTCACCACCCACATCCAATCTATCAGCAAACTTGTCAGCTCCGCCACCAGCAATCCCAGAGTCACCCACTTCTCTCCATGTAGCCCCAGCCGTCCGAGGGGGGCTGGAGTACAGAGCTCCTGGGAGGGGGGGAGCGCTACTGGCTCTGAGATTATTAGCAAGCTCGTTTTCCCAGGGAGAGAAGATCCATTTCCCATTGTCAGTCTGATCACTAATAAGGATGACATTTTTGTCTTATTTCCCGATTGGTTCAGAACTCAGGGAATAAAGGACACATTTCTCAGCAGCCCCCCCCAAATCAACCCTAACACCTTAATAAGACTTATAGGTCAAAGAATATTCCTATTTATAACTTCCCAGATTCCTCATTTCACCTATACAACATAAAGGTTATTATTATTATTATTATTATTATTATTGTTATCATCCCTGCTTTACTCACCAAAAAATAAGGCTCCAAATTGTGAAGTGACAGGTCACGCAGAGTCAAGCCCAGAATCCAGATTTCACAGAATCTCACAATCAGAGCTTCTTCTCTTTAGCTCAAGCTTTGAATTCCTATTAACATGCGGTTCTTTTATTTCATAGCTACAGTCATCAAGACGGGGTGGTACTGGGGGAGGGAGAGACACAGAGGCACACGGAAGAACCATGTAGGGGTGGAGGAGGGAGGGGCGTGGCCGGGGAGGGGGAGCACAGGGGAGTTTCTTTGTCTGTCCACGTGGTACCATGTCAGAGAGCTATACACCTCCGTCCAAATGAGCATGTAAAAACTGGTGAAATCCAGGTAAGATCTATTGTTTAGGTAACAAGATTATACCAATGTCAATTTCCTAAGTTTGAAAATCTACTATGGCTCCGTAAGCTGTTACCACTGGGGAACTGGATGAAGGGTATATGGAGACTCTGTACGAATTTTGCAACCTCTTGTGAGTCTCCCTTTCGTTCAAATTAAAAAATGAAAAAAAAAATGCAGCTCCCACCAGGAGATAGAGATCGACTTTAATCTTGGGCTGGCATATGCATTGCAGCTCCTGTGCCAATTGCAGTCAGTTGGTAGGGGTTCTCTGGATTGCAATCCACAGCATGAAGGATTCTGAAGCCGTAGGTGGGCCCAGTGAGAATGAGTGTGTCAATTGATTAGTGATGTCTGCTGTGGCCTGCGGAGGGCATAGGGGAACATGGATCAGGTTCTCACTGGCTGTGTGCTCAATTCCTGGCAGCTAGGTGTGAATCAAAGCACCGAGAGGGAGGGAGGGAGGGACCAAGGGAGAAGAGCCAAAGACGGAGGCCCGTGCCCTGTCTGATTCCATGTAGATCAACTTTCAGAACAGGCAACCTGAGACCGTGGGGGCTTCTGGTAATGTTGGCTTGATTGGAAGATCATGGGGGTCGAGATAAATACTCCAGATCTTGACTGCAGTGTTTATCACGCCAGTGTGCAGGTTTGTTAAAAGTTGTTGAACTGCACTTCAAGATCTGTGTGTTGTATTACATCTAAGTTATACTTCAATAATTAAAAAAAAAAAAAGAAGCAGCAGCAGCAGCAAAGCTCTGTAAGGAAAACAATTTACGTTAACACAACATAACCCAGAACTTCCAACACTCTCGTTGGAAGAATTCCTCCTGGGGCTGAGGGCGGTAGGGCCAGATGCTCAGACAGGCCTGAATTTCACCCACCCCCTGGTGATGGGGCTATCGGGGGTAAAGTTCTAGCCCTGCCACTTACTAGCTGGGTGCCCTTGGACAAGTTGTTCAATCTTTCTGCCTCAGTTTTCTCAGCTGTAAAATGGGGATGACACCAGCGCCTGCCTCGTAGGGTACTTGTGAGAACTAAATGAGTTAATCCAGTGAAGAGCTTAGAATAGTATTGCCTGGTACATAGTATGTGCTCAATAAATCTTTTAAAAAACTATTTTCTTTTATTCATTTAGAGAGGGAAAGAGAGTATGTGTGAGCAGGAGAGGGGCAGAGGGAGAGGGAGAGAGAGAGAGAATCTGATGCAGACTCTCCACTGAGCGTGGAGTCCAGCCTGGGGCTCCATCCCAGGACCCTGAGATCACAACCCAAGCCGAAATCAAGAGTCGGACACCCAATGGACTGAGCTGCCCAGGCGCCCCTGTGCTCAATAAATCTTAGCTGCTGTGGTAGTTGTGGTTCTTTTTCTTCTCCCTGATTCCACGGCTAACAGCTGCTGTCCTGTATGTACGCACACACTTCTGTCAGCAGATCTGAAACTCAGGATATTTAAAACCACCAAACACTACAGGAAGAGGACAGGGAGAGAACCACTCTGTGGCTCCCTTAAGGTGGTCTGAACCTCCCAGAGCAAGCTCAGCCCAGGGCCCCTTCTGTCTGGTGGGACTCCTGCATGCCCACTCCTAGACTCTCTGCTTCCTAGCCCCGGCGTGATCTCTGTACGGACGATGCCATCACAATGCTCACCACCTCCTACGCATTTCGCTGGCCTCGACAAGATGGGAGCACTCCCAAGCCCTTTGCCCTCTGTCCGCATCCCTTCCTCCCGGTTCTGGGTCTGAGGAGCCATGAGTTTGCCCTGGTCACTGTCCCCAGGAATGACCCCATCTGTAAGGCGCATTGCAGCCTCTTCCTCACTGTGGGGTTTGGTCCCCCCCCCCCACGGGGCACTGCAAAGCAGAGAAGGCACTGTTTCTTTCTGAGAATGAGTCTGCGACGGCCCTGGGGAGATCTGGTGAACCAGGAGGGGAAACGAGTGGCTAGGGGCAGAAAGCGGGTGATTTGGTGGCGTTCATGTAGCTTTCCCCATCCAAAGAGCAAAGGAAGCAGGTGTCCGAGAACCTGTCTGGGCTGGAGTCAGCCTGTGAGGTGCGGCCTGTTCAAGGCTGGGACGCAGGGGCAACCGCCCCCTCCGGGGCTCTCAGAGCAG
>NW_024424786.1:28692285-28814817 GCF_017311325.1 Ursus maritimus
GGGCACTTGCAGGTATCACGTAAGGTTTTAAAGCATTATACTTCCATTTTACCCTCTTTCAATCCATTGTTCTCTTGTCAAACATTTCATCTCCATATATCATTACCCTACAGCACATGGTTATTATTTCTGCTTGTAACAGTCCGTTTTAGCAGCTTTCCTGAGGTTTGCTTACACAGCATAAAGTCTAGCCAGGTTAAGTGGTTCAACGGCTTTCAGGAGTTCTACAGAGTTGTTCAACCATTGCCACGAGAGAATTGTGGAACATTTCCGTCACTCCAGAAAGATCCTAAGTGTCCGTGTCAGTCACTCAGCAGTGCCCTCCCTCCCGGCTCAGACAACCACTAATGGACCCTATGCATTTATAGCTGTGTCTGTTCTGGACGTTTCACACAAATGGAATCATACCATATGCGGTGTGCTGCATCTGACTTCTTTCACTTAGTAGCACGTATTTAAGGTTCATCCAGGTGGTAGCTTGTATCTAAAATTTGTTTGTTTTTATCACCGAGTAATAGTGCAGTGCACGGGTATAGCAGGATTTTTGCTTATCCATTCATCCATTGACGGGCACCGGGATTATTTCTACTTTGGGGACACGTTGAACAATGCTGCTATGAACATTTCTGTAAAAATCTTCGTGTGGACAACTGTTTTGCTTCTCTCTGGTACTGTCTTAGGAGTAGAACTGCTGGTTGCTGTCACTGGGACAGGATAGAGGCCAGCATGGCAGCTAAATGCCCTACAATTCAGGGGACAGCTCCCCACAACCGAGGATCCTCATGCCCAGAGGGCAGCCATGTCTGGCATAGCGCTAGGGAGAGGGTCGGGAGATTTCATGTGCTCTGTATTTGCAGATTCCGATCTTGGAGTTTGATTTCCGTCTGTCCTTTTAGATTCCCATTAAGTGGAGAGAGGAGGCCTTGTCACCCCTATTGGCCACATGGGGGACTTACAGATTCGGGAAAGCACCACGAGATCCCGCACTTGATGATCCTGTGGTTTCCATGCACCTGGGGACATGCGGATGAGGCTCAAGGAAGCCTGTCCTCATTCGGGGTTGGAGCTCCCTCTCCAGCCTGGTTCACTCTAAGAAGCCTCTTCTCTCCCTTGGAGACCTAATTGAGGTGAGTCCTGGAAACAGAGTGAAGGAAGAAATGGGCACATCCTGCTAGGCTCCTGGGGATGAAGACAAGGGACAGAGGGATGTTCTGGAAGAGGGAAGGAGAGTCAGGGAAAGTGTTGAAGAAGCAGTTAAACACTCCCAGATCTTCTCCCAAGTTCCATGCTATGGGGTGACTGCCTCTCCCCGCTTAGCACAGGACTCCACGTCTATTCCCTGGTGACTATGAGGCAGGAGTGCCTGCCCTAGAGAGCTCCAAGCACAGGGGAGGCTGGGACACTATCCTGAAAATAGGAGGGTAAGTGAATTTATCATCAGGAACAGTAGCAGCCAGACCTCTATTCTCCAGACAAGAAAATGCAAGAGTCTTCTTTGGGGAGTTGACCTGGGTGCCAACATCCAATATCCACCCACCCACACTGGCCACTGCGGATGCTCAACATTCCCAGCCACTATGGTGTTGGGCTCTTTATCAAGAGCAGAAAACAAAGGATCATGAGGCATTGCTGAAAGCCTCCAATGTGAACTCAGAGACCTAAACAGACACACAGACCAAAGGAACGGGAGTGGAAAAGATAGCATGCATGGAGAAAAATCATAAAAAATCAATCATAATTCAAACAAAACCCTCTCAATCCAAAGAGAGAGAACAGAAGAAATTGCATCCATGAAAAAAGAACATGAAGCTGTAAAAAAGGAATGCAGAGAGCAAGAAGAGGTCTTGGGAGAGAAAATATAATAGTAGAAACATAAAACTCAGTGGAAGATTTGGGAAAGAACATTGAGGAAATTGCTCAATGATATAGAGCTAAATAAATCACTGAAAACAGGAGATGAAGGATAAATAGATTAGAGAACTGGAGCTCTAATACTCAAATCATAGGCATTCTAGAAACAGAAAGAAAATGGTGGTGGGGGAGGGAAGATACCAATAAAATAGTTGAGGGAAATTTCCAGAATGTTGAAGGACATGAATCTCAAGATCAAAAGGACCCACAAGTGCTTAGCATGGTCCCTGAAGCCCGAGTTCCATCAGGAAGGGTCAGGGGGAGATTTCAGGACATGGCAGCACAGAGAAGAGCTGATGAACTTCTAGAGAGGTCGAAATGGAACCAGAGTGGCTTTCAACTTCTCAATGCAGCTTTGGAAGCCAGAAGACAAAGGAGCAACTGTACAATTCTGAAAGAAAAGAATCTCTAACCCAGAGTTCTACATCAGGCAAAAAAAATAAAAAAATAAAGATATCCTTCCACATGTGAGGTCTTGAGAAATTTACCTCCCACCTCCTCCTTCTCCAGAAACTGCCAGAAGCTGTCCCCACGGCAACAAGGAGTGAAGGAAGAACAAGAAGATGTGGAATCCGGGAAGCAGGAAATCTGGCTCAGGAGACAGGTGAAGGGATACTCAGATGAGTGGGAGGGGGAGAGCCCAGAATGCCCACCGCAGAGGGCACCAGGTTCAGTTTGGAAATGCCAGAAGGTTCCGGAGAGACTTTTTTCAAGATGATGGAATTGATAGAAAGTCGGGTTTGAAAGTATGTGGAAAGCTTTGGACAATTGGCAAAGTGTTTGAGGTTAAAAAAAAAAAATTAGTGGGGTGCCTGAGTGGCTCAGTCAGTTAAACATCTGACTCTTGACTTCAGATCAGGTCATGAGCTCAGGGTCGCAAGATTGAGCCCCATGTAGGGCTCGGCACTGGGTGTGGAGCCTGCTTAAGATTCTCTCTCCCCCTTCCCTACCCCTCCCCCCTTAAAAAATGAACACGAATTAGTGATCAGTGCACAGAAAACTAAGCAAATGAAGAAATCACAACCGTTGTAGCACTGAGTACCAATCTCACCAAAATGATGGCCCAGCTCTTTGAAGAGGATGGGAGGGGTGGAAGGGCGTGGGGCCAGGGCAGGGGAGGACAGAGATTTAAAACTGCCTTCCCCTATAGCGGATAAGCGAGGGACAATGCCTGACACCGAAGAAGATGCACAGCCACGCGGCCGCCGAGCAGCCACAGGGAGCTGCATGCACAGTGGTCCCGGAAGGAGCGGAAAGGGGCTGCTTCTGGAGAAGGAGCTGCCAATACATTTGTCTAACTCACTTCCTAAACCAGCGGACTCTCTCAACCAGGAGCTGGGCGGACTGACAAAAATTTGGAACTGAAAAACAACACCGTTGGAAGAGACATACACACTGGCGCCATCGGAGTGAAGTCGCCCCGAGTTGCAACTGATGGGGTGCCAACAGTGGTTCCCCAATTTTGATCTTTACGGATCATCACCAGAGGAAGCTGGGAGAAGGGGATCTGGGAACTCGGCCCTATTTTCATGCGTCTTAAAGGATTTCCAGTAAGAAAGTGCCAGGAACAACAACGAACGACAACAAACAGCCGTGAGGACAGGCAAAGATGCTGTCCCCAAAGCCACCCCCGCAGGGTCACCTTTACCCAGGTCCCGGGAGCAGGCCCCAGGGTCCCAGGCCTGCAGTCCCTCTCTGGCGACCACCCTGCCACTTGGAGAGGAGACGGCAGACAGGAAAGGACCGACGTGGTCTCTCCAGCAATTTTCAGGGGAGTTGTGGAGGAGAAAACAAAAATTGAACCATGAACATGCTGCTGACACTATCCTTTTAAAGGGAAATGAAGGCCTGCCTGTCCTCGCTGGGGACATGGAGCTATAATCATGCAGCCAGGCAGCAGTGTCTGGCAAGAAGGCCCCCACCCCGTTCAGTTCCCCAACCCCGGACGCTGGGGTTTCATAGCCGGGGCAGTGGGAAAGCGGGGAGGGGACACCTCCCGGCCAAGAAACTGAGTGGAGCCTGTTGCCGCATCGGCTCGTCCAGACCTCCGGACCCAGAGGCAGAAATACGGGAAGGAGGCAGAAAGAATTGGATTTGGAGTCAGACCCACCTGAGTTTCAGTATTAGGGCAGCCTGACCCTGAATCTGCTTCAGACTGTGGCCTGGGCGAGAGCCTCCCCTTCCTGAGACTCATTTTCTTCCAGAACATGGAGGTTAGTGTGATGATTGGAAATCAATGTACTGTCAGTCCCTGGCACCTTGCCATTGACACGTGAGGAACTGGGGCCCAGAGCCATGAAGCAGCTTGCCCAATATCACATGGCAGGGAAGGGGCCAGGCTGGGCTGGGAACACCGCCGGTGTGGGTTTGAAGGGGGACTTCACCAAAAACAAGCCCTTCTGCAAGGATGTGGAGAGAGGGGACCCCTCTTATGCTGCTGGTGGGAATGCAAGCTGGTGCAGCCGCTCTGGAAAACAGTATGGAGGGTCCTCAAAAAGTTGAAAATAGAACTACCCTAAGACCCAACAATTGCACTACTAGGATTTACCCCAAAGATACAAATGTAGTGACCCGAAGGGGCACCTGCACCCCAATGTTTATAGCAGCAATGTTCACAATAGCCAAACCATGGAAAGATTCCAGATGTCCATCGACAGATGAACGGATAAAGAAGATGTGGTACATATATACAATGGAATACTACTCAGCCATCAAAAAATGAAATCTTACCATTTGCAATGACATGGATGGAACTAGAGGGTATGATGCTAAGTGAAATAAGCCAATCAAAAAAAGGCAATTATCATATGATCTCACTCATATGTGGAAATTAAGAAATAAGGCAGAGGATCATAGGGGAGGGGAGGAAAAAATGAAACAAGACGAAACCAGAGAGGGAGACAAACCATAAGAGACTCTCAATCATAGGAAACAAACTGAGGGCTGCTGGAGTGGAGGTGGGTGGGGGATGGGTAACTGGGTGATGGGCATTAAGGACATCATGTGATATAATGAGTCCTGGGTGTTATATAAGCCTGATGAATCACTGACCTCTATCCCTGAAACTAATAATACACTATATGTTAATTTATTGAATTCCAATTAAATTTAATTTAATTTAATTAAAAAAAAAAACAACAAACAAGCCCTTCCAGCCTTTGCCGCAGTACCATGGGGTATGATGGGACATTCCCGGACCCTTACTGAGCACTGACCACACGCCAGGTTGCGTTCTGGGAGGCGACAGTGCAGGGGCAGGTGAATTCAGCCTTGCCCTCCAGAAGCCACCATTCCAACAGGGGAGATAGCCATCAATCAGCATGAAAGCCTGTGCAAAAGTCACCTGACAGGCACGTGGAGCACTTTGCGAAGTGCTCACCATCCAGTGGGGGGACCAGAGTGAATCCCTGAGTAGGAAGGGGTGGTGGGAGTGGGGAGGGGCGGGCGGGGAACACTGGGGTCTGGATTCCAGTGTCCGAACTCACTCCTGGAATGATTGGGAGGGACAAGGACAGCTGAGTGGATGGGCCCAAGGCCAGTCTTTGGCTGAGCGAGCTGGAGGCTACTGACTGAATGTTTGTGTCCCTCTAAAAGTGTATATTGACCACAGGCGCTGGTGTTAGGAGGCGGGCCTTTGGGAGGTAATGAGGTCATGAGAGCAGAGACACCATCAATTAGTGCCCTCATAAAGAGGCCCCAGAAAGACCCCCGGCCCATCCACCAGGTGAGGGCACAGCAAGACAGCAGCTGTCTGCTACCCCGAAGGCAGCCCTCACCAGAGCCTGACTGGGCCGGCACCCGATCTCAGACTCCCAGCCTCCAGCATCATGGGAAAGAAATGTGTGTTGCTTGTAAGCCACCCCGTGTGTGACAGCCTGAACAGACCGAGATGGCTATAGAGGTCATGACACTGACTCCTTCTTCCCAGACCCCCGCAGGGACTGCAGGAGCCTTGGGGACAGTTCCTGAGATATCTATAGATATCTGGCCCATGGGGTGCCCCCTTCCACTCACTGATTTCTGGCCTATCGAAGGGCACTGGACTAGGAGTGTGGCCTCCCTCTTGCTGCTCGCTCGCTGTGTGATACAAGGCGAGACCCTGCCCCTCTCTGAGCCTCAGTCTCCTCCTCTGAACCATTTGGAGGTTGAACTTAGTGAAGTCTAAGGGGTAGCTCTAGTAGTAATGTTTTGGCATCTCCCTGTCCTCGAGCCTTTGGAGAAACATCCACTTACTGAGCAATGGTGAAATGCTTGCTATGGGTCTGCGCGGACTTATAATGAAGAACAGCACAGATGTGTCTCCTAACCGCAGACGGACGCGGCGATGAAGCTGATAATACGACTGCATGGCCATTTGGATATGTCTGTGTAGGAGGAAGGAAGGGACACCTTCCTGTCGGTGGAGCTTGTGAGACTGGGTCACTGCAGGCTACAAAGGGAGGTAGGCCCAAGTCAGCCCAAGGAGGAAGGCCTAGGAGACAGGTCAGTATGCACCCATATGGGTCTGCAGATAGGACAGGGCTTGCCTCCCAGGCCCCCCAAACCAAGAGCAGGGGCTGGAAAAGGTGACCCCTTAGGCTCTCCTCCTGCCCAGTGACATTCGAAGGAAGGGGGACAGTGACTTCTCATCACTGTTTTAGACACTGGGCACTAAGAAACTGGCTGAGTGACCCTGTGCCTCAGTCTCTCTGAGCCCTGCTTACCAAGTTTGCAAAGCAAGGCTGATGGAATGCACGGCGCAGGCTGGCTGGAAAAATTAAGTGAGACAATACACCAGAATCACCTGGCACACAGCGTTCGTTAGGTAGCAGCAAAGTGGCAGGGCCTTTGCCCCTGTAGCTGGATGAAGTCCAGCCGCCCTGCCATGGCCTGCATAGCCAGCCTGGCGGCTGTACGTTTCTCCAAATTACCACACACGGCCCAACCTCAGGGCCTTTGCACTTGCTGTTCCTCCTGCCTACAACACTACTCCCCCCATCTATAGGTGGGAAACTCCTACTCATTTTTCAAGCCTCAGCTAAAGCAGCACTCCATCATAGAAATTTCCCCCGGGCTGGGTCAGCCCCTATTAGCAGTTCTCATTGCATCCTGTAAGTTTCCTTCAAATCACATATTTATTCTTTCATCATGTGCTTGGTGTGTGTTTGCCTCACAAGCTGTGAAAGAACAGGGACCCTCTTCTTTGTTCATAAGACGTGTAGCCTGCCTGGTACATCGTGATCCATGGAGCTTAATACACAGTTTGTAATTGAAGGAATGAATGAATGAATGAATGAATGAATGATGAATATCAATTTTTCATCCCACTTCATGTTTTCCCTGGGACAAGGGCTTCGGGTCGCCCTCGGGAACACTTTGGCTTTCCCTAAGCAACCTCGGCGGAGACGTTGGCACTCCTGGCCTCTCCTCTGATCCCTGTGGGAATGTTCGAGAGACCCCATCCGTAGCATAAGGAAAGAAGACCCCTCCTCTTTTCCAAGGAGGTTGAGGGGAGGAGCCATGGCACATCCATCCAGTGCTGAAGCCCCTGGACGGGGTGGCTGGCTGTGGACCGCAGCACGGGCTCCCACACCGGGACCAAGAGGCCTCATGCCTGAAAATGAGAAGCCAAGGGAACATCTGCGGTTTGTCCCCGTGGGTGCCTTTGGTAGAAGAGAGGGATTTGGAGTAGGAGGCCACACGGGATCTTGGGCTCTGAGAGCCTGGGGAAGTCTTGGGAGAAGGTGAGTGCATTTTGCATGTAGAATAACACTTACGGTCAAAGGGGGGTACGGTGGCAGATTAAACATGAAATTTTATAGCGTGTCACATCAAGGGGTAGAGTCTAATTCGCCACCTCCGGAATCAGGCAAATGTGGCAGAAGTGACGTCTGACGTCCCAAGAGGCCGGGCAGCCTCCATTCTTGCTGTCTTGGAGCCTAGCTGCCCCCCAGGGAAGCCGGAGCTAGCCCACCGGAGGTGCCGTGGAGAGGTCAACTGAGGCACCCAGCTGACAGCCCCAGCCAATTGCCAGGCATGTGGGGAGGCCATCTGGGACCAGCCAGCCTCCAACCAACCTGTCGATTGACCTTTCTTCTCGTCTAAAATTCATCCAGCGAGTACCACGGGGAGCAGAGAGGAGACGCCAACCCAGCTGAATTTGCCCCAATTACCCAACCCTAAATCGGGAGTAATCAGCGGCTCTTGTTCTAAGCCACTGAGTTTGGGGGCGTTTTTTCTCACAGCAAGAGATAATTGGTACACCTTTTTGTCTGTCTGTCTCCCTGACCAGACTTTTCTTACTCTTCCTGTCTCCTGATCAAGGCAACACGAAGTATTAAGGGCTTGCAGCAGCATCGGATAGAACTAAAAATCCTGCTCCTCCCACGTACTGGCTGTGTGACTGTAGGTGGGTTTCTTAACCTCTCTGGGCTATTGCCTTTCATCAGTAAGGCAGGGCTGGGCTACTAATTCACACGGAGGGTTCTTGTGGGTTATTGAGGGGTTGAAATGCGACAGTAGCAGCACTCGGTGCCTGGCCCATAGCAAGTGTTTGATACATTTAATAAACTCCCAATAAATAAATAGTAAACACTCCCTAGATATGGCCCTGATCCTGGAATTCTGGGGCTGCCTAAGCCCGACAGGGGCTCTGCCCTCACGCAGGGGGAGGACAGAAGAGACGGCAACAATGCCATAGTGGCAGACGGCTATGCAAGCTTTGGAGCACTCAGTGACAGGAAGCTGCTGAGGTGTGACACAGGGGGACCCGGAGCAGGCCTCCCCGGGGAGGTGACCTCCAAGTGCAGACCTGGGCGAGGAGGAGCCAGCCCCTGGCAGTCCAGAGAAGGGGGCTCTAGCAAGAGGGCAGAGGCTCGATGAGGGGGAAGGCTCAGGATCCCAGAGGGTCTGCAGGCTGGGGGAGGGGTCTGCGCCCGCGGGAGAAGGACACCACGGCGGCCCTGTCATTAGTGGTGGTGCTGCTGACCTCAGCCCAGGTCTGAGCAGAGCCCACGTTCCCTTCCTGCGGGACGAGTGGCCCCTGAGGGAGGAGCTCAGACCTAAGCTGTTTCCACTGTTGATAAGCAGAGAAGCTCCCAGGGTCTCCTATCCTTCGGTCCTGGCTGGCCCGTGGCTGGTCGAGCCCCTGTGGGGAGAGTCGCTTCCTCTTCCCCTGCACCTCGCCCTGAGCCCCAGCTGCTGGGGACGCCATGTGGGTGTGTGGGCGGGTGCACACACGCACGCACAGACAACCCACAGGGGCCCCTGCGGCCGCGAGCCAGGCCTGTGGTCCCAGCCCACGTCAGAGCCCCGGCCCCGGGATGCAGCTGGGCCCACCATCCCCACAGGAGGAAGCGCCTCCGCCGGGAGGGTGGGGAGGGCGGGGAGCAGCCAGTCCCCGCTGGAGGAAGGAGCTGTGCTGAGAAGGTTTCCTCTTGAGGCTCCTCATGCCACAAGGGCTTGTATGGCCCCGGGACCTGCAGCCCCAGGCGACAGCTGGGTCATGGTTGCAGAGGTGGGACTGGCCTGCTGTGGGAGACCGGGGGTTCGAGAGCCAGGTGGGCATGTGTGTGTCCCCACATGTTCACGCGCACACACGCGCACACACACGCACACACACACCTGCTGAAGACAGATTCAGACAGAACGTGCTCTGTTACGAGTAAGACAGAAGGAAACGCAGACACACAGACACACGCCAGGTGGCAGAACACTGTCCCGTGCGGAGGCCGCACACGATCGTGCACACACACGGGCACATCCGACAGACACGCCCTACAGCAAACGCACAGCCCAGACCCCTCCGCAGCCGCCCCTGCCCTCACTGCCCGCATCACGGGACCTGACAAGAGAAGGACCCGCTCCCCAGCAGCGGGGGCAGCAGGCTAATTAAGCCTTCCCGGGAGGCTGGCATTTTCCTGGCGGCCCTGCCGCCTCTCGCTGCCAAAGCGGCTGCCAGCCCTAGTGGCCTTTGTAATGGGCCCCAGGGGGCACTTGGCCCAGCCTCTCTCTCCGTCCTCCTTCTCTAGACCCTGGAACGACTCCCCACCTCACTGTGCTAAAGGGTCCTTCTTAGGCTGATGACCCACTTGTGTGGTTGCCAGGATGGAACACTTTTCAGGAATGTGAGGCCTGGGATCAACAGAGATTCCCAAGGAACTCCCAGTTCCTGATTTGAGGACACTCGAAAGACTGACATTGGCCGTGGTCATGAGTGGTGAATGCCTCCTGCTGCTTTCCGTCTAGTCCTAGGGCTAACCTTAGTTCCTCAGTTTCCCCTACTTGCCATCCTGGGCTTGGCTCCTCAGCTGTTCCCCTGCACACACAGACCTCTCTGCCACTCTGACCTTCTTGCTCTTCCTCCAACATAGCAAACTCATGCCTGCCTCAGGGCCTTTGCACCTACTTTGTTCCCCGTCTGAAACATCCCCCCCCCCCCAGGTCTCTGCCTGGCAACCTCCTTCTCACCATTCAGACCTCAACTCACATATCACCTCCTCAGAGAGGCCCATCTTGATCTACCTAGTTAAAATATCTCCTCCAAGTGGGCCCTTCGGTTTTCTAACTCAGTGGTTCTCCATCCTGACCACTTGTTAGAATCGCCTGGGGAGCTTTTAAAAGAAAATCCTTCGACGTCAGGCCCTGTATAGGCGTGAAGTAAGAATCTCTGTGGGTCTCCGGGTGCTGGGGTCTTAAAAAAATTCCCCATGTTCTAATGTGCATTCAGGACTGAGAATTCTTGACCCGAAGACTTCGCAGTTTAGTAAGGTGAAAGGCTGAGTTCTGCAGCCTCCCCTCCCCTCCTTGCTGCTACTGTTGGTCGGGCGCCCCCTGCATGCCGGGCCTGCGGCGGCTGGGTGCGGGATGATCTCTGCAGACTTCTGTTCAGAGGGCTCTGCGTGGGACAGCACGGTTCTCCCCCCAGGAGCTCTATGACGTAGGAAGTATTTAATCCTCCGCATTGTATGAGTAAGGAAACTGAGGCACAGAGAGAGAAAGTAACTTACCTAAAGTCACGCAGCTGGAACGTGGTAGAGCCGAGAACGAACGGCCAGCGGCAAGGTTCCAGAGCCCCGCTCTTCACCCTGACACTGTTATATTTAGCTGCCATTGTTTTGTTCACTCCTCGAACCACTTCATGACCTGACAGTCTAAAGAGGCGGAAATGATGGCTCAGAGAGTCAGGAGATTGACCAAGATCACGCAAACCCTTAGCAGGGTGAGTCTGGAGTACGGGGTGCAGGCCCCAGGGCGGGGACCCCTCCACGAGCTCTCAGAGCCTCGTTCCCCCACCTCCCAGAAAGAGGCTTGGGGCAGCGAGGTGCCGGGGAGATTAGAAGCAGCTCAGCTCAGCCACTTGCTGCCTGGGAATGAATTTAACAACAGTAACACCTGCCATGTACTTGACCGCTGCCGTTCTAAGTGTTTGACATATGCTGACTTGCGTGACCTTCAAAGAGACCCTCACTTAACCACAGAGGAAACAGATGTGCAGAGAGTTAAGTGACTTGCCCAAGGTCCCGCGGCTGGCGGGCGTGAAGCTGACGCTGGAACCAGGCGGGCTGCTCCCAGGCTCTGCACTCTTCACCCCTCTGCCACACTCGCCTTTGGCTGCCTTGCCCGTGTAGGCGGCTAGCAGCTCACCTTTCTCCTCTATGAAACGGGTACTATTCATGCCCACTTCACTTGGAAGATTGGAGGACCAGACGAGAGCACGAAGGCATGGCGAGGCCCCGGCCCTGGGACCCCACACAGGCACAGGACAGGAGAGTTCCCTGGGCAGAGTAGATAAAGCCACCCCTGCGGCGATGAGCCGGGGGTCTCGCCCACAGTCGGGTCTGAAGTAGTCCGGGCCATGGACGCAGGCAGTAACGTTCAGGGGCCTCCAACCCCCAAGGAGGTATGGGGCCTCGGCAGCCCCTGGGGACCCTGAGCTCAGTGTGGCCACCTTCAGACGCCTGGAAACCCCCTGCGTGCATCACTGCTGACCAGCCGTGAACTGGCGATCGCTGCTGTTGGTCAGTGGCAGGGTTCTCTGGGGTGGGATTGAGAGCAGGGCAGGAAACACCCGGCAATGGGCATGATGGAGACGGAAGGAGAAGGGTCTGGGGGGCCAGAGGGAAGGGGAGGTCTCCAAAGAGGAAAGCTGTGTCCCCGGGTGAGCTTGCAACCCGGGTTTTCCTGTTCAGGCCTCATTTGAGATCGTCCGCCCTGCTGCTCCCCACGAGCACACCCTGGAGAGGCCAGCTACGTCTGCCATGAGGATGTGAAAATACGTCCCTGGAGCGGGCGGTCCTGAGATGAGAGGGCTTCTTTATGAGTCTCAGTAATGTTCCCCCCGTGTGTGTGAGACCACTGAAATCTGTGAGCATCACCAAAAGCGTCCCCGGAGGGCATGAAGGCAGCCGTTGGAAGGTTCTGGCTGTCTCTCCCACCTGGGACCCTCTTGCACCTTACGAGGTGGGCCGTTCCTCATTCCGGCCCTTCAGAGAGATCCCCAAGCGTGCCAACGACAGCGTGCCGAGTGCCCCATTAGCTCCGTTGTACCCTCTCAAGATGTCACGGGACTTAGCAAAAATGGGCACCGTGTCGCAAATGTGCCGTATTCTTTCCTCTGCTCCTGCCTTTCTACCAGCCGGTCACCTCGCTGGGGATGCTCTTTGTCCCATCAACCTGGCACATTTCTCCTGTTCCTTCAAGACTCAGCTGAAGTATTACTTCTTTTGTGAAGCCTTCCCCCCATCACTCTTCCACTGTAAGTCCTGCAAAGGCCCTGTCCCTGCTCCCCCTCCAACCCCCCCGCCCCGACTCTGGATTCTCACATAAGAAGTTTTGCTGGAGCTCTTTCAATTCTCTTCTCCCACGTCTGCTTGCCAAGATCAACTCTGGGTCCATCAGAAGCAGCTTATGCTCTAGAGAAGCGGTTCTCAAAGTGCAGTCCCTGGACCAGCAGTAGCCACCTTAGCATTTCCTGGGACCTTGCTGGAAATGCAGGTTCTCGGCCTCACTCCAGACCTACTGAATCAGAAACTCTGGAGGGGGCCGGGCAGTCTTTCCACAAGCCCCCTAGGGGACTCATGCACACTGCAGTTCCCGAACCACTGCCGGAGGGAGCTAAGGCAAGCTCATGAGTGTCTGATCCAGAACCAATGCGACAGCAGCCATGGCAAATACCACCCAGAGGACTGTGTGTCCGACACAAGCCCGCCCTTCACCCGCATCAGTGCTCCACAGCCACATGTGCGGAAGATACACATATACCCATTATATGGAAGAGGCCCCCGGGGCTCAGACAGTCACTTCCTTTCCTGAAACAACTACTGAGCGCGGGATCCAGTGGCGCACCAACAGCAGCCAGCCACTCTGACGACAAAGCCCGTGTGTCACCTGCAGAAAGTACTCTCCTCGTGATTTGAGAGTGTATTTTTCCTTAAAGATTTTATTTATTTATTTAAGAGAGAAAGAGAGAGAGCACAAGCGTCGGGGAGGGGCAGATGGAGAGGGAGAAGCAGACTCCCCACTGAGCAAGGAGCCCGACGAACTCAATCCCAGGACCCCGGGATCATGATCTGAGATGAAGGCAGACACTTCACTGACTGAGCCACCCAGACGCCCCAATTTGAGCGTTTAAAAGAGCGAGAGACCACATCAAAGTCAGGTTTTTCCTAATTTTAAAAAATTAAATAGTTCTTCTTAAAAAAAAAAAAAAGCAAATTCTGGCTTCCTCCTCCCCATCTCTCATCCCAGCCCTCAGAAGCAACTACTTTGAACAATTTGGTGCTTTTGGGGGTATTCACTTCCATACTTCAAAATATTTGCACCATGTTTTCTCTCTTGATTTGTCCATATTAGACTCAGCCCCTTGACTTCCAGTGGATAAGGACATTCGCTCCCATACACCCCACCCCAGGACCGTCCCCCCCCCCACCTCTTGGAGACCTCCTTGACATCGTAAGCATTATGGCTTTGCATACTTCTTTTGACAATTTTCCTTCCTCTTAAGGAAGAGTCCTGTTTCTCTAATTACCCAGAGGTGTTATAAGAACTAGGGGCACATCTGGTCTCCTTTTCTCCTTTTGACATTGCCGCCAATATAATTCATCTCCATTTTCAATTAAATCCATAGTTGCAATCAAATAAATCTTACTCACTGCTGAACCAAGAAGAGTACTGTGGTTATATTTCCTTTCTTGGACTTTTCGGTTCTCTCTAAAGTGAATAATTGTTGTGGCCTTGTTTCTTGGCTCCTGGGCTGCCCCCTTTAGTTAGTTTGCCCCCTTATAGAATGCTCTAGAATTACCTTGAGTTCCATTATTCCATAACATGTTCTCCCCGAAGATTCCCCAGTCCTGAGCTCTTCTTACGACTGCGTGAGCCACCCCCACATCTTCCAATAAATCTGTATTATCAATGTGGGTCCTATTCACCTTGAAGTAGTTCGAATAAGAAAAGCTTTTCTTTGCTTGTTTTTGATTTTTTCTTTAGAGGCAAATCCAAGACAAGCATAGAAGATCTATGATCATCAAAGATCCAGGCTCTTTCTACCTTGTTGCTTTCACTACCCTTAATACAGGGCTTAATTCATGGTTCAAGATGGCTGCTTGAGCTCCAACCATCATGTCTGCATTCCAGCCATTAGAAAGAAGGCCTCTTTCATTCCACCCGAAGACATTTCTTGAAAGTTGCACACTCCGTTTCTGTTTACACTCCAATGTTTACAACTTAGTCACATGGCTATAGTTAGAAGGGAGGCTGGGAAATGTAGTGTTTATTCTGGGTGGTTATAGGCCCAGCAGAAAAACTGAAGTTCTGAGTTCAGGTAAGAGAAGGAGAACTGAGAGTAGGAGCAACTGGCAGGCTTGGCCATCCTTTTTGTTGCCTAAACATTTGAGCTGACATTCTAGCCCTCATACACTGGCAGAGAACACACGGCCTCCTCCTCCTGCCTCCCCAGCACCTTCTCTCCTTTTCTTGCGCTCTGGGCATCCCACACTCCTTGCCTCGGGGCCCTCCTGCATGCTGTGCCTGTGCTGGCGATGTCTCAGGGAGACATCACCCCATCTCTGATGCAACAATTCCTACTCCCTCCCCCACTGAGTTCTCAGATGGGGTGACAGCTCCTCGGGGATCCCAACCGGGTCAGAGCCTGCTAGACCATCCCGCAGCTCCGGATCCTGCTCTTCACAGCACCCGCCGCAGCTGGAATTAGACACTAACTTGGTGATTATGCTCACTTACTGTCTCCCTTGCTGGACTGTAGGCTCCCGGAGGCAGGACCACCTCTGCCCTTCAACCCCAATGCATGAACACACAACAAACCTTCGTGGTATGAACCATACCTATTCCTGGAAAGCTTTCCTCCCGAATCATATGTCCTCACCTCCCTATTGATCCACAACCAGCTAAAATCCCCCCTCTTCCAGGAAGCTTCCCTGTGCTCCCTCTGAGACAAGCAGCCCTTCCTCCTGATTGTCCCCACACCTCTTAGTCATGATGGCTCTCTGCCACGTGGCACCGACTTTGGGGAGGCTCCTCTATGAAGCTGGGGGTCGCTGGGAGCCGGTGAGTCTCCATGAGTGATTCTTCCAGGTCTCACACACCCACGTACAGGGACAACCTAGGAGACTCTCTGGGCCTGCAGCAGAATTCCTGGCCTGGAAGCAGAACTCCTGATGTGGCCTCTGGCTTACTCGTGACATCTGGCAACGGCCTGGCCTCGCTTCCCCCACCGGGCCTGTCAGGGCCCTTCCATAGCTGACATTGTCTGCCTTGCCCTCTGATGCCGCAGCTCCGCTCAGGGGAGGCTGACCTGGACCCAGCAGGCCTCTCTCCATGGGCTGAGCATTCAGGTTCCTCGGGTTTTGTTTTCCAGCTGGAGATCAAAGGAATGGAAGGGCTGGACGCTAGGCTCACAGGCAAAACAAAACAGAACAAACCTACCGGAGCCGAGGCACTTCGATTAACTTCCCAGCTGGCACCAGAGTTCCCCAGAGGAGGAAATGTAACACTGTTTGGGGAAAAATATTTTGACAAGTGCTGGGGAGGCAGGTAAGAACTTGACCAGGGGCCAAAGGCTCAGAGCAAGGGAGGACACAGCCCCGGGAGGAGGAAGACTTCACAGCTCCCGGGGCATCTGGGACAGCAGCAGGGAGAAGGCACCGAGACGAGGAGAACCCTAATGAATATTTGTCGATACCTTGATCTGCTCGAACAACCTGAGGAATGTGCCTATTTCGTGCTTCACATCCTGCAGCGAGCAAGGTGCCGGATTACCAAACAGAACAGAAAGAAAAGAAAGAGGGAGAAAGCACTAACAGAGATTAAAAGTAAAGAGCAGATGGAAAAGAACCAAAGAGAAGAGACAAGGGAAGCGTCTGGGGCTGGCTGAGGCCAAGCAGATAACCTCCGGGAAGGTATATTCACTATGGAGAAGGCAGGTGGGGCTTCTGGAAAGGGGAGACCAGAGGTAACAGTGGCTCAGACAAGACAGGACTTTCTCCTTCCTGGTACGTGGCTGAACGTCACGGTGGTTCTGCTGCGGGAGCGTGTCAGGCCTCAGCTCGTGATGCATGAAGGTTTACTGGCGTCTGGACATTGCAGGCGGCAGGAAGGGCAATGAGGGAAGGGGAGGTCTGTTCCTTCCCTGCAGGGATGCCCCCTAGAAGGCACACACATCACCTGTGCTCACAGCCCATGGCCCAGAGCCTGTTCTGCCAGCACACCTGTCTCGAAGGGGGCTGGGTGATACGGCTGAATTCTTAGCAGCTGTGGGCCCAGGCGAACATTCTGTGACTACAGAAGCAGAGGCCACAGTCCTGGAGGGAGCCACAGATCTCTGCCCCACACGGACATGAGGGGGCAAATAGGATCGATGGGAAGGCTGGGGAATCTGGCCCAGAACACTGGTAGGAGCCTACAGTGGCCATGTGTCACAGTGGACACAGCCCCGGTCACGCCAAGGGACAGGCTGGCCGGGGCCTGTCTCCACTGCTGCCGCCGGGAAGGACTGTCCATCTGTTCCTGCATCGTTGCATCAGGATCCAGAGGGGAGGAGTTCTGTTGGCAGAGACAAAGTCATGAGCCTGGGTGTCAATGGCCAAGGGCTTTTGTGGAAGGAAAGAGCCACTGGGTCCACCCACACCACGGGACGGAGAATTCCTCCCAGTGGAAGATGGGGGTTGGATGCCTGGCAGCATGCAACCCCCAAAAAGCCCCCCCAAAAAATGTCCACCATGCACGTAAAGCCAATTCATCACTCTCGGAGCCACCATTTGAGATGAGCACAGTGACCGCCCCGGTCTTCAGGTATTGGGGTTCACTTTGCCAGCCATCGCTGCAGAACTTCCTCCGAGCTAGGCATTGCTCGAAGTCCTTTACAACTGTCGACCCCTTTAACTTGTCTTGAAACAAACATCCAGGACAGGTACCTGAGTACCCCCATCTTATAGAGACACCGGAGGTGGGGAGGTGCCCCTCCCAGGCTGGGAAGCTAGTAAGGGGCAGCAAAGCTGGGATTTGAACCCAGGCAGTCTGGCTCCAAGCCCCCGCTGCCAACCACTGCACTACATCGTCAGCGGCAGAGAGAGGCAGCCGGGAAGGGTGTGGGGCCGGACACTCTCAGATGAGGCTCACTCCGCCCCCACCCCAGGGTTTCCTAACAATTTTCAGCAGAAGATACTGAAAAATGTGTGTCGTTGCCACCGTTCTCCAAATCAAGTGAATTTCATGGCAGGGCAAGGGGGGGACGTTTAGAGGCGGCCCATCTAGGAAGTGGGACCCGGGAGGAAGAGCATCCCAGCCCCCCACCGGGAATTAGCAAAAGTCTAGGAGAAGCTCTGGAACGGCACCAGGCCTCAGAACAAAGGGCAGAAAGCCAATCTCCATTTAGGCTTCAGAGGCAGGATGGCCAACCGCTGTCAGCTCGGCTACCCGGACTCGAAAGCAGCGAGCAAGGGGTTCAGCCTCCTGCCTGAGCACACGCACCGCCGCCCGATCTTCAGTCTCCACCGCTGACTGGGAACTAGATTCACAAATTTGAATTTCACCTGAGCCAGTCCTGACTCCGCGTTCCAACAGGGGTGCTCCAAGGGGGCAGCAGCCAGAAAGCAGAAAGCTGGGAAAAGAGGAAAGAGGCCTGCACAGTCCATCAGTAGGCTCTCTGTCCCTGGATTCAGCTACAGCATCCCCGGACTTACCCTGGGCTCCCAGGGACCCGGCTGACCTCGAGAGTAAGGGCCCGGCCCCGGGGAAGCCCTGCTTCAGACACGTTGCTATAAGCTGCTCCAAGAACCCCACGGCCCAGTCCATGGCCGATTAAAGAGCTGGGATGGTGGGAGCTGTAGGTCCTCAGGGGCCTGCCGTCCACACACACACACACACACAACAGCCACCCAGGCATTAAGGTGTCCCTTGACTGTGTCACCACAGCCCAACACCCCCATTGTGTCCCCAGGGCTGAGGGGGTCCTACTCTTCTACAAGCAGTAGGAGGGGATTCAACCTCTCAAAACACACAGGCCAAGGGAGTTAGTTATTATTTGTATATGTGACTAATTATCATCATTATCATTACAGCTATTCAGCTCTCCTTTCTTAGTATTTCCAGGACCATGACCTAGATTAGGCATTTGCTGCCTTTGACCCTCCCCCAGTGTGTGAGGTGGGAACCCCACACCCATCCTGCAGACGGAGACATGGGAGGTGGGAAAGATGAGCCGATGGTCCTGCAGTTCACAAAGGGGTGAAGCTCGTCCATGTTGGCTGGATGCCATGTTGGCTGGAGAGCGCCGCCAACAGGAAGAGGTCATGGCTTGCCCTCCTGGGAGCAAAACAGCCATTTCTGAGGTGACCTGGAGGAACAGGTCCTCATGGGGAGGGTCAGTGGGCTGACCAGCAAAGCTGTGTCTCCCTGAGGGCCCCTTCCTTTGGTCTCCAGAAGACACCTTGGAGGGATCTCCTTGGGTGCCAGGACCCCAGGGCAAGCCGTGACGGATTGCCAGCAGCCTGCTGCCCGCGGAGGGCTCCACAGCCACTGCTCGGCCACGGGGCCGCCTCTGGGAAGCTATGTTTGTATTATGTCTTTATTGACATCTGTAACAGACGGAACAAGGAATGCAGAGCTAATCCAGGGGAACCCGCTCACTTTGGGGCCAGAGACCCATTTCTTCTTTCATAAAAATAGGAGCCAAGAGACATGAAGTCTCCGGTTAACGAATGCTGGGCTCTGGGTCTGTAAGGGCCCGTGGAACTGGAGCCAGTATGTACACCACATAAAGCAAAGTTGGTAAGGCTCTCTTTTGTGCCCCCTCCCCTGCAGACCAGCAGACTCTTGCCTGCATGCCTTGGACCAAAATTATAGGGCAGGAAAGAAGCCACAAGGATGCAGAGTAAGTAAGTAGACCAGAAGAAGAAGGAGAAGGAGAAGAAGAAGGAGGAGAAGAAGGAGAAGGAGGAGGAGAGGTGGAGAAGAAGGAGAGAAGGAACACCATGGGGAGGAAGGAGAGAGAAAGCAAACGAGAGAACGACCCCTTTCTCTCCCTCCCTGCTCTAGGTTTCGTGAGGCCCGACGCCATGTCATTTCCATGATATCAGTACCGCCCCGGCCTCCCTTGAGCTATTTTGAGTGATTTCTACTCCTTGCAACTAAACAACCCCTAACAGAAAAACAGGAGCCAAGCAAGGACTTGCAATAACAAGGTCTCCGAGGAAACACGAAGCCATCTGTGGCATCAAAGCAATGTGAGAGGCAAGGAAGTTCTGCGGTAGCTTGTTTCATGGCCACAAATTCTTCCCATCCCAGTATGTCCACCCCTCTGCCATCTGATCTCGCTGAGTCCCAGCCAGAGGGAGAGCCTGTTTCCCCGTCACCTCGAATCTAGGCTAGCCTCGAGACCACAGAATCTGGCCGGAGTAAGGTGGTGTGAGTTTCGGAGCCCAGGCATCAAGAGGCTTTTGGCTTCTGCCTTTTGCCCTTCTGGGACTCTGCCCAGAGCCTACCGTGTCCAGAAGCCTGGGCTGGCCCACTGGAGGATTAGAGGCCACGCAGAGGACCGTGGCACCCAGCCCACAGTCAGCACCACTGCCAGCGGCATGAGAGGTGCCCAGGCCCTTCGAACCCTGCTGATCTTGTAGCGGACGGTAGCTGAATGCATGAGCCCAGAAGACACGGCAGAGAACCCCCTCAAACAATCAGGAGCTAGCCTAGGTCATTGTTTAATTTTTTTATTTTTTTTAAAGATTTTATTTATCTATTTGATACACAGAGAGAGAAGGAGAGAGCAAGCACAAGCAGGGGGGAGCAGCAGGCAGGGGAGAAGGAGGCTCCCCGCTGAGCAAGGAGCCCAACCTGGGGCTCGATCCCAGGACCCTGGGATCATGATCCAAGCTGAAGGCAGCTGCTTAACTGACTGAGCCACCATTGTTTAAAGCCACTAAGTTGGGGGCCAAGTTCATTTATGCTGATAAACTGATCCCAGTTATAGAAATCAGTACTGATGCCTGGGCTGTTTCCATAACCCAGAGCTAATTCGTGCACACTGGTGCTAGGACCCCGGAAACAGGCAGAGGCTGGAAGGACAGTGATGGAATGATCGGTGGGAGCTGGAACCATGGGGAGGAAATTGCTCTTGGAGCCCGGGGAAAAGGGACATGTTGCTTCATGGCAGAACAACTGGCAAGACTGCTCCCTGCAGATACTCAGAAGATAGAAAATATACCAAATGAACTTACTGGGTCTGGCTAAGGAGCTTTCCAAGCAGAATGGGGAGGAGACAGCCAATGGACTTCCTTTGCCATGTGCAATAAGATGTTAAGAATAGAGAAATGAGCTTAAGAGAGCTCTGTTCAGTTTGCAAGCAAAATTTAGAAGCAATAGGAAACCACCAGAATTACTGAGTTGAAAAATAAAGCCATTTCTTTTTTAATTTATTTTTTTATTATTTATTATTTTATTTTTTAATTTATTTATTTGAGAGAGAGAGAGAAAGAGAGAGCCCAAGCAGGGGGAGGGGCAGAGGGAGAGAGACAATCCCAAGCAGACTCCCTGCTGAGCATGGAGCCTGATGTGGGGCTCAATCCCACAACCCTGAGATCATGACCTGAGCTGAAATCAAGACTCAGACACTTAACCACTGAGCCACCCAGGCATCCCAATAAGACCATTTCTTATCCCTGGCCTCTTCTGGCAAAGGATTCTCAGAGTACAAAATGGCCTCAGGGTAAAAATTAAATCAGGGATGTAACTGTAAGGCCCTTTTTTTTTAAGTTGTATTTATTTATTTGAGAGAGATAGAGAACAGGAAAAGGGGCAGAGGGAGAGGGAGAAACTCTGAAGCAGACTCCCCATGAGCACAGAGCCCGACATGGGGCTGGATCCCACGACTTAGAGATCTTAACCTGAGCCAAAATCAAGAGTCAGATGCTTAAAAGACTGAGCCACCCAGATGCCCTTGTAAGACCCTTTGTTAAGACCTCCAAATGGTCTAAGGCAGTGCTGTGTAGCCTTCCCAGCTATATGAAAGGGTTTCTAAGAATCTTACAAGTGCTGAACGATGGCACTCAAGGCAGAGATCTGTCTCAGAAAGAAGGAAGTGGCTTCTGGGGCACTGAGTATCCCCAGGTATGATTCATAAGAAACCCATAACATTTGCGAGAACCGTATTAACCAGAGTACCCCTAGTTTGGAGTAAAAGGAACTGAAATAGTTCAAAACGAAAAGAGCCCTGTGAATTTTACAAACAGGAAGGAGGCCAAGAAAGCTGTTCAATGCAAATAGTTCTTTGGAAGAGGAGACTCTCTCAGACAGCAGAGCCCAGTGTTCCAGGGTTGGAGGCAACAGCCGAAGGCAATGATGGACTCAGGGCCACCCCCAGGGGCAGATCCAGGCCCGAATCGAGGAATGTCTTCTGTCCCTAGAGCAGAGAAACTTGATCACAAGCACCTGGTTGGATTTCAGAACAGTTTCGGACCAGCCATCGCCATGCGTCTACTGTCCCTCCCTTTCCAACGACACAGTCTCCCTTGTCTCGCCATCACATACCCAGTGTGTGAGGGTAGACCAGTTGCCCGGGGTGAAGAGGGGCACCATCCACATCTGGACCTGACCTAGACCACAAGACTCCAGACGTGGCACCTATGCTGCCCCTGGAGTAAACCTTGAGGGTCTTGAGATCAGGCTACATATAACCTGGTGAGGAAGGAAGTGAAACATTTGTGGCCGGAAGACAGATGTAGGCATTCTTCGAAGGCTACAAATTCCTCGCAGGCCAGTGTACCCACCCCTCTGCATGACCGCGCTCTCTCCCAGCAGGGTGGAACCTGGTAAACGACCCTCCTGTGCGCAAGCTGACCTGGGGACTTGCTCCCACCAACAGAATCTGCCAGAAGTATAGGGGTAGGCGTCTCAGGCCTTTGAGCTTCTGTCATGGCCCTCTTGGGACTGTGCCTCTGAGCCCACCAGGCCTTGAAGAAGTCTGGGCTGAAAGACCACGTGGAGAGAGGAGGAAGTGGAGTCACAGCCCTTCCGGCTGGGCCCAGGCCCCGGCTGGCCTTCTGCGGACCACAGACACAGCCAGCAGAAGGAATGCCCCGTCAGTTATGGAATCAGGGGAAAAAGCAATCGTCAGTCTAAGCCACCAGGATCTGGTGTGGTTTGCGATGCAGTGGAGTCAAACCAAAATATCTGCCCCCCCCATACTGGCAGCCACAGCGGACAAGCTCCAGGCTCTGACGGTGGCCCCACCGGGATGGGGACCTCAGGGACCATGATTGCTGAAGGTCAGGATACGGGGGCTCACTGATCACTTCTTCCGGTCTAATGTAGAAAAAGAGAGAGAGAGAGAGAGAAACACCAGTTCTGGGTTTTCCAGCTAGAACTGGACATTTTTTTTTTAATGGAGCAATTTTATAGCTTTTTGCTTTTATCCAGCCCTCTGAGACGGTCGAGACCTAATCCAAAAAATAATCATGCGCCTTGCCAAATTGCAACGGTGGAATTTTCTGCCATTCTGGGTTTCTATGATTAAAATTAATTCACTTAATAAAAAAGACTGGCAGAGAAGGACGAAATTAGGCATTCTAGGCAGAGAAGAAGCGTTGAGTCGAAGCTCAGAGAGGTGGTATCAAGGAGACTTGCACTCAGATGCAAGTAAACAAGTTCTGGATTAACAAGGCACTTGGCCAGCAGTTCCTAAGCGATCAGTGTGGATCAGAATCACTCAGACAGTTTGTTAAAAACCCAGATCGCTCCGAGTTTTTGATTGAGCAGATGTAGGTGTTGGGGGGAAGGGCAAAAATGTGCTTTTCTGACAAGTTCCTCTGTAATCCTGTTGATGCTGTTCAAGCAGGTACCACATTTTGAGAACCATTGGCCTGAATTTAGCCCCTAAACAAATGGGGGTGGGTGGTTAAGGGGTTTGAAGTAGTAGTTCAGGCCTCAATAATGCCACCAGGAACCTAGAATTCCAACCTGTCTTCCTGGATGTCCTCAGCTTATTGGTTTTCATCCTTATGTTTGAGGTCTCCTGGTCACAAGATGGCTGCTGCAGCTCCGGAACTCACGCCTACATTTAAAGAAGGAAGAGAGTAGAAGCTGAACCATGAACTAGTGGAGTTAGAGCTCTTTACAAGGAATTCAAAGCTTTCCTTGAAAGGCCAGTCCTCTTCCCACTACTGCTTGCCCCAACTCCCCCAACCAGATTGTCAGATACTTCCCTAGCTATAAAAGAGTCTGGGTGATGGAGTGTGTAGCTTTCTCACTCCTATGGCAGAGGCGTGCATGAAAGAGGGGGTGGGAAATGAAGCTCCAGTGTTGGTCACAGAAGTGAGGGTGAACAAAAAGTCTGGAGGCCAGTCCTTGCCGGAATCAAGTGGGGGACACACTAGGCACCCAATAAGCGTTTATGTAGCCCCCACTGACGGAGGGCTTGCCGTGGGCGGGGCTCTAGGCTAAACCCTTTAGGGGCCCTTTCTCATTTCTTCCCCGCAATAGAATTTCCATTCTTCAGATGGGAAAATGGAGGACAATAGGAGGCTTTTAAAGGCCCAGGCTGGTAAGCAGAGAGCAAGGACCCAAACCAGGTTTGTTGGGCTCCAAGTGTGCACCCTCAGCCACTGCTCGAGATTGCTTTTACAGAAAAATAAGCCTCTACAGAGCTGCCAACAGCACGAGCTCCCCTGATGCCCTTGCCTGTCCTGCCCTCGCTGGGGGAGTAACCCAGGACAAGCCAGGCTTGCCTTGGCGGTCCTCACCCCTCTGCTGGAGGGGGCCTGCAGGAGCCAGGCAGGGCCAGCCTCCCAGCCGTGCTGCTGTCCCCAGCAGGAGCGGGGTCCTGCCTGGCTGTGGGCCTTCCAATTAGACTGGGTCTCCCGGCCAGGCAGGAGGCAGCAAGCGGGCAGGGCCCAGCGGGGAGCAAGCAGTTGGAGGGTAATTAGATGGGGATGTGGAACAGCTCCCTTAGTGAGGAGGTTGTTCTGGGCAAGGGACACTTAGGAGAAGTGTCTCTCCAGGCACCTGCTCCCCACCGGCATCTTGCCCTGGGCGCCAAGAGGAAGCAAGAAGCAAGCGACATTCTTGGGGCCCAGGCCCTGTGCTGGCCACAGGTCTCCATTACCCTTGGAACACCCAGGACGTCAAGGAGAATCCTGGGACTCGGAGTGAGAAGAACCTCCCCGGGGTACACAGCTAGGAAACGGCAGAGGAAGGGTTGCAAGGTCAGGGACCCAGGTCCGTGCTCTGTCTCCTCTAACACACCACTGGTCCGATGTTCTTCACCTGCTTCTGTCATCTGATGCAAGGGCACCTGCTGGGTACGGAGAGTTGACACCAAAGAGGGTACTCAAATGAGTCACCAACTGGTGTGCCAGGGCTGCGAATGCAAGAATTTTGGTTGGAATGACCCCCCCGTGGCCGTAGTAATGGATGCATCACGGCAGAAACTGAGCCCCTATTGGGTTGGCCTTTAGAGGGGGCGTTCACTTTCTAGGCCGCAGGGGTGTGGCCTGAGACGCTGCTCAGGCCCTCCCCCGATCATGCCCATCCCTGCACCCCAGAGCTGGCGCCCAAAGCCCAAAGATGGGTGACTCACACCTTCTCCCCAGAGCTGGCAACAGACTTCCCAGGCAGGAGCAGCCAGCTCAGGGAAGCCCCCATCTGGCTGAGGCAGGCTGTCCGTCTGGAAGAGGGTAGAGTATGCCAAACACTACAGCAGCTGCGCCCAAAGCGAGCTCTGCAAGTCTGAAAGATTGTCCCCAGGAGAGAGGGTTCCCTGCAGAAGTCCGTTTGAGAATTGTGCGTGCTCCACATAGCTCTGCAGAGTCACGGCCCATATTATTGGATTAAAGGTTCTCGAAAGTCCCGGGAGAGGAAGGGCCTATGTTGGAACACCCCGACATTTTCCAGGCATTTGTAGCCACGGGGTTATTCTTTGCTGCGCCCTGTAGGCCTGTGCGGACATGAGGTTTCCTTGGGACACAGCTTTGGCGACATGGTCGCGTACAAATCCCTTCCCTGATCCCAGGAGCCTGGACGTCACCTCCCGGCCACAGCTGATGCTGGGAAGAAGGGGGAAGTGGATTCAGGGGAAAGGGGGTGAGGTCTGGGGGAAGGGGGCCTGATCTGTCTCCCAAGGGCCCCCAGAAGCCCTTCAGTCCCCCTGGATGGTCTTCTCCGTCAAATAATCAAAGCCCATCCACAGGCAGGGGACTCGACCAGGGCCCAGCTCTCCCCTCAACATGGAAGAAAGTTGTTGTTGTTGTTGTTTTAAGATTTTATTTACTTATTAGAAAGAGAGAGAGAGAGAGAGAGAGCATGAGTGGGGAGGGGCAGAGGCAGAGGAAGAAGCAGACTCCCCACTGAGCAGGGAGCCCAACACAGGACTCGATCCCAGGACCCCAGGATCACGACCTGAGCCGAAGGCAGATGTTTAACGGACTGAGCCACCCTGGCGCCCCAAGAAGGAAGAAAGCTTAAAGCTGTAACTCAGTCCCTGGGTACCAGAAAACTAGTCCCTTGGTGCCAAAGGCTCTGGACTGGAACAGACAGGGTTCGAGGACCAGCTCCACCTCCGACCAGCTGTGTGAACCTGAGTAAGTCAAGCTCTCAAACCTCAGTTTCCATCTGAAGAATTGGATGCCAATGCTTAGACCACAGGGTTATGGTGATAATACCACTTGGTAATTATAATAGCCACACTTATATTGCACCAACTGTGTGCCCCGCCTGGCCCTCAACACTTCATGTGTTAACATTACTTCCCTAACAATTCTACGAGGGTGGTATTGTCCCCATGTTATAATGAGGACACAGATCGGTTATGACTTGCTCGAAGTTGCACGAGAGACAAGTGGCAGGGCCAAGACTCAAACCCAGGGAGTCTGGCTCCGGAAACCACGATGTCCCAGAGCCTGGCCACAGCTAACATTCGGCAAGTGGTAATAATAATTTAGGTCATTACTAAGAGATTCGGGGCATCTAGAGATTGCAGGGGGTGGGAGTGGAGAGGAGCCCATCTAATACAGGATGAGAGAGAACAAGTGAAAGAAAGGGACACAGGAGGGGATCTCTCTGTTCCCAGAAAGCGTGGCACTCTATCCCCTTTGGGTCTGATTTCCTATCACAGTTACCCCACCCCTCAGGCGAGGAGGGGAGGCCTCATCAGGGTGTTCCACCTTCCCCAGGACTGCCGTGCATTGGTTATTAGGGCCCTGGGGAGGGCAGTCTGTCTTGCTCCGTGTGTCACCTCTGTCCTTGTAGGAAGTGGCGGTCCGCGGCTGGACCTGAGTCAGTGACAGGGCTTGTCTGAGCCTGGGGGTCTCCAGAAAGCAGAGCCTATGACAAGACTTAGGTGTGAGCACTTAGTGGGCGGGTATGATCCAGAGAGCAGGACTGTGGGCTGGGATGGGACAGGGGCTCTGTCCCATGCAACCACTAGGAGCACGCAGCCCAGGAAGGGCCAGGAAGGGGGGCCGTGGTGGGGGGACACAGGCAGGCTTGAGGCAAGGCGGCGAAGCCCGTCAAAACCTACGTGAAAAGCAGACACGCTTGCGTGGAGCTGGGCAGCAGAGCCGTCGCTGGAATCAGAGGTGGGGCCAGAAGGTCGGGAGCAGCGCCTGCCCACAGCTGTCTGCTCCCGGGGGCTTGAGACATGTCGTGATCGTGTCTGTTTGGAAGGAGTCAGGGGATTTTGAATGGAGGACAGCTGGTCTGAAGGATCTGCTGTGGGGAGGCCAGCCCGCCATTGGTGGTTCTCAAATTTTGGTGGGAGGGCTGGCTCAAGGGCCGATGACTGGGCCCCATTTCTGCCACATTCGGGGGAGGGGTGCTGTTGCCGCAGGCCCAGGGAGCACACCGGAGAACCACCCATGTTGTCTCGGAGCCCTGGGAAGCAAAAGAAAGGTTTCCAGTCCCTGAGATCTCAGAAGATGGACATGAGATGGAGGCGGGAGACTCAGACTCCGGTCCAGACGCAGCTGTCTGGCCTCAGTCTTCCCATCCATAGGGAGCGAGTGCATTGTTCCAAATGATCCCTGGGGGCCTTTCTGTTCTGGGGTCTCATGAGTCTTGGAGCCCAGGATGGGAAAGGGGAATGTGGAAAGTTGTCACCCATCCTGGACACCTAGGGAGGAAGAAAAGAAGTCTGACTGTCCTGGGGAAGGGCTGTCTGTCTCCTGGGGCAGCAGGGAGCCTGGAAGCTCGGTGCTCCCCACCGCTTGCTTCTGGGGATGCTGATAGTGACTCCCAGGCCTCTCTACCTGCTTGGGCCCCTGGCTGTCTGGCAGACCCACAGGGAGTGTGAAAGGGCTGAAAGCCCATGAGGATGAGGTCTCGGGAGGAAACATAACCCAGGGCAGTTGGCCAGCAGCCCTGGTCCTCTGCTGGGAACCTTTTTGCCTCTGCATGGATTTGAGCTCCGTGGCCTGGCGTCCGAGGTCCTCGACAACCAAACCCAAACTAACTGGTCCGCCCATTCCAGTCCGAATTCGGAACACACGACTGCTTTCCTCAGGCCGCTGAGGGGATGAAGGCTTTGAAACCAGACGGATTCAGGTCAAATCCTGTGTGACCTTCAAGAACATACTTAACCTCTCTGAGCCTCCTTTCCCTCCGGTGTAAAATGAAAGTAATCGTGCTTACGTCTTGGAGTCGACTCAAGGACTGAATAGGATAAGCCGGATCACAGTATTCGGGACATGAACTGGGACTGGAGAAACAGAGGTAATTGCCATTAAGCCCAGAGTGCTCCGTGACACTCCCCGGGGCACTAATAGCCTCTGCAGACCGATCACGCCGCATTCGCTTCTCCAGCCCTGGTATTCAGACTCAGCCGGACCCCAGCGCACCAACACCTCCCCTTGGATGCCGCGTGCGTATCTCAAACTTGACCTGGCCAGTACAGAACTGCGGCTCCCTCGCGGCTGCCCATCAGCATTCTCTCCAGCCCGAATGGCCCCGCCGCGCACCTGCGTGCCCAGCCAGGAACCTCGGGTGCTCCTGGGCTCTGCTCTTCTCATCCATCGGCAGGACTGGTGCTCTAGCTCAAAGCGTTTCCAGAGTCCGACCACGTCCATGGCGACCCTCTGATCGGTATCAGGGTTAGCAGCCTCCGAACCGGCCTCTGCTTCCTCCCCTGACCTCTCACTCCACACAGCAGCCGGGATGATCCCGTTAACATGGGAACCAGACCATGGCGCTCCCTAGCTGGAAACCTGCTAATGATTTCCCATCACACCGAAGTCCTTCGTGTGGCCAGCAGGGCCCCCGATGATTAGGCCCCAAACCCCTGACGGGTCTCCCTTCCCATCACTCTTCTCCAGGGTAATGCACTCTAGCTTCACTGGCCTCCCTCTCCTTAGGTGGGTCAACCGCACTCCTAGCTGATGGGACTTCGCATTCGCCGTTCCCTCTGCCAGGAAGAGTCATCCCTCAGATTTCCCTAGGGAGCACTCCGCACAGCAGCCAGACCTGGGCTCAAGTATTTCCTTCCCGGACTATTGTTTCTCCAAAAGCACCGTTTAGTCTGGGTCCGCTCCAGCTGTCCTCAGTTCCTCTGAGGGCATGTGCCATGTCCGTCCCCAGCAGCGCCGCCCAGCAGAACCCCCTGTGATGGTGGGTATGAGCCCTCACCGGCGTGACTCGGTGTGCAGGTGCAGACCACTTAGGGGGCTTGTGCACTTGAAATGTGGCCATCCTAACGGAGGAGCTGGATTTTCTTTCTTTTTTGTTTTTAGATTTATTTATTTATTTATTTTGGAGAGAGAGAAAAAACACGAGTGGGGAGAGTGGCAGAGGGACAGAGAGACTCTCCAGCAGACTCCCTGCTGAGCACGGATCTCACGACCCCGAGATCATTGACCTGAGCCGAAACCAGAAGTCAGACGCTCAACCGACTGAGCCACCCAGGTGCCCCCGGAACTGAATTTTCGACTTTATTTCATTTTATTTCCTTTACATTTAAATAGACAGCCGTGCTAGTGGTTTCCCCCGTGGGCAGTGCGGGGCCATAGCCTCCGTCTCTCCCCAGAGAATATAAGCATACGATGGCAGAGCCTTGTCCCTTTTGTTCATGGATCTCTCCCAGGGCCCAAAACATTTTCTAGCACACCTAGTAAGTGCTCAGAAAAACCTCATGAATGAATGCCTCTGTTATCACAGAATCACGTTGTCCCCGTCCCATTTACATGAATGAGGAGACAGGCCCAGAGAGGGTAAGTGCTCAGCAACTCACATACAGCAAGTCCGTGCACCCCCGAATCAGACCTTCTCCCCCCCCCCCCACTCAGCTCCCTGGTGTTTTGTTGGCAGCAGGGAACTGATTAAAACCAATCAGCCTGATTAACCCCAGAGAGTCTGAGATGCCCAACTCCAGGCGGCGCTTGGCACAGGCTGGGACCGCCAATGAGCAAAGGCCAGGGCCCTGGCATGGGCCGGGAGGGAGGACTGGGATGCATGGGGGTGCGCTAGTCACAGGCCAAGCAGCCTGAGATTGCTCAAGATGATAAAACCCCCAAAGTCCAGGAGACGGCAGACTTACTTTTTTTTTTTTTTAATGAAGAATTTTTTATGGGTCCTGCCGGACCAGCCTCAGGAACCAGGAGTCAACAAAAAATCAAGTTGGACATTTTAAAAGGAAACAGGAAACCTTGCTTCCTGCTGTTAGAGCAGGAAGCGGGTTTATAATTGGAAATCGAAAGGTGGGGAGGGGGAGCGTGGGGTCTGTGAGGCCTGAAAATGACATTGGCAGGAATATTCCACGCCACTGAGCTTCGCACTGCCCGGGGCCCTCTGGGATGGAGGAGGCAGGGCAGTCCCACGGCCGTGGCCCGAGTCTGCGTCCTTGTCACCCAGCCTCTCTGCTCTCCCATCTGTACAAGAACGAGAAAGGAGCCCACCCCACAGGTGACAGGGACAGTCACACGGGAAGTGTCCAGCACACTCGGAGCTTAGCAGCTGGCACCTGATCTCAATCCCGTCTTCACGGTCGTGCGGCGGGGACAAGCCAGGCCTTCTGCAAGCAGGTGCAATGAGGGCAGAGGCCCAGACGGAGGGAACAACCTGGGCAAAAGCTCGGAGGCAGGACCCAGGGGACCTATTTGGGCCCTAAAAAGGGCAGGTCCCAACTCTTTCTCTGTTCCTGACAGAGTTCCTTTGTCTGTCCTGCCTCCTCCCCCTGCTGCTTCCGTGGGAGCCCAAGGAGCAGGATGAAGAGGGGTGGAACAGAAGGCAAGGGGCAGGCAGGCCGTCTGGTTCCTCAGCCTGAGAGCTGACAGTGACAGCCCCAAGGAGAAGCAGGAGTGGTCCCCACCTCCCCACCGATGGTTCCTCAATGCAGCAAAGAAACAGAAAACAGAACAGGAGACCTAGTTACATTTTAGATAAGCAGCAAATCATTTTTTTTTTTTTTTAGTGTAAGCCTGGAGAAGCTAGGACATGCTTATACTAAAATATGATTCATTGTAGATCTGAAACTCAAGTGTAACAGGGTTCGGTGTGTGCCGGCCTTGAGCCAGGTGGACAGTGCGACCTCAGATCCCGGGGCCCAGGAGCTGCCTTCTTGCTCCCCATGAAGTTCAAGGCCCACGGCCAGGCCCACCCGCTTCCCAGCTCCACCCAGCATCACGCTGGTGCCTATTATCCCACCCCCATAGCCCTTGCGGTGCCCTGGCCCCCTCTTCCACTTCCCCTCCCTCCTCCAGCCCTCCTGCTGGGGCTCGCTTCCCTCCCCCCTGCCCCATAGGAGTCAGCGGGCTCCACCGCTATTCCTCACCGCCCTTGGCCCTTTCCTTCATGACAGACAGATACCATTCAACATTTACTTGTGAAATGCCAAAGCAGGGAAGCTTTGGCTCACCACTCTACCCCAGCGCTTGGCCCCCATCCCCAAGTTACCGGGCGCCGCAACCATCCCATCTGTGCCATGGAGATGAACAGAAACTATTCCGGGAAGTGGGGAGGAGGCAAAGAAGGAAGGTCTGAAGCACCCACGTGCTCACATCTCCCCTGAAAGAAACGACCATTCCCGAGCCTGGCCTTCAGCCTCCGGACGGGAGAGGAGCCCATGGCCATGGTCAAGGGGCCAGAAGTCTCTCAAGAGCTCTGCACACCCAAAGGCTCCCTTGGGGCAACTCTCTCCTCCTCCCGGAGGCCCCATTACCCCCACCGCCCAAGTAATGCCCGACACCCCCTCCTGGCTCTGCTGCCCTTGGAAGCGAGGACCTGAAACCTCAGGTCCTCCTGAAATCGATGCTGGCCTCTCCTCCCCCTTTAGATTGTAGTCTGGGTGCCCCGGGGCCTGTCTGCGACGTCCTGTCCCCGTCCCCCATCCCTCAGTGTCTGCACAAGCAGTACCAGCTCCACAATGATCTATAGGGTGAATGAATGAGTAAATGGCCCGTTTCCTCCAGGCCCCAGTGAGTTTTTCAGGGACTTGGTGGGGGAGGGGAGAGAGGCGGCAGCAGCAGATGGCCACTGGGACCAGGAATGAAGGCTAAAAAGGGAACATGATGCGGAGAAGGGGGCTGAAGCCACAGGCACGCTTCTCTCCATTGATGTCATCTTGGACCAAACCCAGCGGGCCGGGCTGGGTTATCACAAATTATGTTTCCCCAGGCTAGTGTTATCATCCGATTTCGAGCAAATTACAGAATTCAGGGTGGGGTTGGCTAAGCCTGTTCTATATTTGGTGCTGGCATATCAGCAGAGCCAGCAAGAGCCTGCTGGGATTGTGCTCAAAAAACCCGATAAAGGTGGGTTTGGGCCAGAACGTCGCGTGCTGCCCCAGAAGGCCAAGGATCTCACAGGCAGGAAGAGGAGGCTGGAGGGACTAGAGGAACGGGTCAGCCTGAGACCCGCGCACCCCCAGCCGCCCATCCCCATTGACTCCAATAATGTAGCCACAGCGAGTGTGGGGGGTGGCAGCTGGCAGTTGCTGTGTTGCCAGAAGGTGCTGCTGGCATCTCTCATGGGGACGAGATTACGCCCAGCATCCAGGGAGGTTGGGAACATGTGCAGAGAGGAACCAACGAGGCGCGAATGAGTACATCTTGTTGGAGCAGGAGGGGGAGACAGGAAAAGTTGGGGGGGTGGCAGTATGAATTAGAGGAGGGCTTATCTTTGCAGCCTTAGCTCTTGCTACCTATGGAGGATGTCTGGTGGTTCTGCCTGCTTAACATTCATATCCCTCCTCCTGGAAACATCATCCTGGCTTTCCTTTGAGGAACTGCCCCCCCCCAACTCTTGGCCGTGTGGTCCAGGCAAGGCTGACGCCTTCCCACTCCTGAGATCTAGGGGTGGGTCCGAGCCCCAGTTCAGACAATAGCCCTGAGCTTGGCACGGCTTAGGGATGGCTTGACATGGAAGCTGGGTCAATCGAGGTCAGCCCGGGGACTTCAGTTGGGATTACCAGGAACAAAATGTTCTTCCCCAACTAAGGTTGAAGCAGGAGGGAAGGAAGCCCCAAGCTGTTTATTTATCTCAGAAGGAAGCCAGTGCAAGGGAAGCAGGACAAGGAGATGGAATGAGGAAGAGTGAATCCTGGATCCAGCTGTTCCTGAAGCTCATCTCCCACACTCTTCTGATAACTGGAGCAAAACACTTCCTTTGAGCTGTTTCTGTGATTTGCAAATCAAAGAACCCACTGATTATCTTCAGTCTTCCACTCCTCCCACATGAGCCTCGTTGCAAGTTCTCAGAAGAGGTCAGACACCCCCCACCAGCAGATTCTTTCTCAAGCTGTAACCTCCACCAGGACTGCCAGCCCCACCTCAAGATGTCCTGTTGAAGCCCTTCTCTACCCTTCACACAAACACCACCTGCTTCAAGGAGCATCCGGACACGTTGCAGCCACTCCCACGCACAGCGGACAGAGCGAACTCTTCTTCCTGGACCCATGGGGTGGCACTGAATCTGTATCATTTTTGTGTCTGTTGAACTCTGCCCCGCAGCCCAGCACCGTGCTGAGAGCATGAGCTCACCCCATCTTCATACCTGCCCCTTGAGGTGATGGCCATGCAATCTCTGTCCCACCGGGTGGCCTTGACCCAGGCTGTGACCTGCTCCATGTTCAAGGTGACAGGCGGGACCAGGCCCCCAGAGTTCCATCTCTGGCTGCCTATGCTGTCCTGGCCACCGGCTCATGTGCCTGCTGGGGTCTTTCTCCTGCTCTCAGTGCAGCGGCTCGCAGGGAAAAGTCCAGGGGAAAGAGTGTCAACACTGTATTCGCCCTGCGTGGGCTCGCACTGACGCTTCACTTCCTAGTGGCTGTGTGTCCTCGGGGAAATGACTCCTCTGGGTTTCGCCTTCTCTGGCGGTTAATGTTACTGCGGTAAAGTACGCCCATCATGAATTGTAGCATTGGAACCACTGTCGGGTGTACCGCTGGGTGGCATTGAGCACGCTCACATCACCGGGCAGCCGTCACTCCCGTCCATCTCCAGAGCTCTTTTCATGCAATTTCAACTCAGTACCCATGAAACACTAACTCCCGTCCCCTCCTCCGCCAGCCCCTGGCAAGCACCACTGTCCTTTCTTCCTCTGTGAATCCGACTGCTCTAGGTCACCTCCCGTGAGTGCGGTCAGTACGTGTTTATCCCTTTGCGCCTGGCTTCTGTCACTTAGCTTAAAGTCCACGAGGTTCATCCATGTTGTGGCATTTGCCAGCATTTGCTTCCTTTTTAAGGCTGGCTAATATTCCATTACATGTATCCTACCTTACCTTTTTGTTGTAGTTTCAAGTCTTTATTGAAATGCCAGATCGCTAACATACAGGGTAACATTAGTCTCAGGAGTAGAATTCAGTGACTCATCCTTCCGTACAACACCCAGTGGTCATCACAACTGCAGTGGCCCCCCTCATCCCATCACCCATCTAGCCCATCCCCCACCCCCACCTTATCTCTAAATGGAGGCCAGACTCTCCGTCCAAATTCGCATTGGTGCCTTGGCCAGCCCACGCCCTCCAGAGCTGCCTGGACAGGGAATGGGTAGGGCGTCTCATGTGGGAAGGGGGGTAGCACGCTCCCACCTGAGCCTGGAGGAGGGCAGGTCCACGCTGAGGTCCCCCATCTGCACCAGCCCCCTCTCAAATCATTGTCTACCACAGCGGCGTCTCCACGCCTCCCCCAGCCCGTCATGGGGGCCGGGGTGCCCCTGCGGCGAGAGAGCATTCTCGACCCCAATCTTTCTCCTCTCCAGTCCAAGGAACATGCGCTCGGAACCAGGGGCTGTGCTGGGAGCCGTCACTCCCGTCCCCCAGCTCTTGTCCCAGCTGCCAAGGAGAGGCCCGTCATGGGGACGGCAGATCAGGAGAGTGGGCAAGAAAAGCGTCAGTCCAGAAACTCTTGGCTGAACCCCCAACGTCAAGGTGATGTTTCAGCTTTCCCCAAGGCTCTGCAAGGCGTCAATACTAGGGAGCAAGGAGGTGGAATGCTCAGTGCCAATGAAGGGGTCTGCCTGCGGAAACCCTGGGGAGGAAGGAAGGCCTCCAGCCCGTCCCCTGGGCCCTTCGCGGAAGGACTCCTTCGGGCTGGCACTGCCTGTCTGCCTTCCAGACTCTCCTGCGGCAGTTGCCTGGGCTGAGCCAGGCTCGGGGCTGGGTACGCTGGAGGACAGGGCGGGCAGAGGACAGTGATGGGCTCCAAATCACCCTTGGCCTGTCAGCGGGGCTCCGGCTTACCAGGTGCAGCTTGCTGAATACCAATAGGATTCCACAGCCTCGACGACCATCCAGAAGGCTCCCTCCTTCCTTCAAAAATTCTAAAAATTAGGATCAAAACGATCACTCAGCCCCCAAGCCCAGCGGGAACCGGAGCTGGGAAAGGGGCTAGTGGTTTCAGGGAGCTCTCCCAAGGTGGCGGGAGGACAGCCACTCTCACTGTCAATGAGGACAGTGACGGGGTTAGAAAACTGCTGTCAGCGACCTCCCCCCCCCGCCACGTGTGAGGGCATCACTCCCTACTGTGCAAGACTGGAGGCATATCTCGGCTTTCCACTCCCTCCCTGCCTGTTACAGAATTCCACACCCACACCTTCTGTACCCACTGGGGACTCAAGAGCAAGCACACTTACCATGAAGAGCCCCGAGCAATGTACAGAATTGTTGCATCACTATATTGTACGCCGGAAACTACTCTAACACTATGTTAACTACGCTGGAATTAAAATAAAAGGCTTGATAATAATAATAAAAAAAAGAATTCTATATCCACACCTTTTGCCACCAGACTTGGCCGTAGCCTGTCCTTAGGGGAAACAGCCTTCCCCGACCTGAGGGGTTGGGCCTGGCCCCATGACTTGCTCGTGCCAATGGAATGGGACTGTGCTTACATAATCCGGCTCACTCTCCCGCGCTTCAGCCATCTGCCATCCGAAGGACATGCCCCAAGCAGTACCCCAGCCAGGAGCCACGCCTGACCAAACCTAGCAGAGATCTACTGAACCCGAGCTGACTGCAGACCCAGCGGGCCACGGAATGTGGCTGCTCGTCACTCGGAAGCACTGTAGCACTGGCGGTCTGATAAACCCCACACCCATCCGTGTCTGTAGACAACACAACGCTCGTCCATGAACATACGTGGGGTGTGTCCTGTACCCATGTCACAGCTACAAAAATGCAAACTGAAATCCACAGACAAGTCCTCCCGCGTGGCTGGAGGCTGGGCAGTCCAGCCTAAGTGTCACTGCCTGTGTTTGTGGCGCTCACTGGGCCTTCCTCCCAACCCAAGGCTGGGAACCAGTGCCCCCTTCCTTCAAGCAGAAGCCTGGGGGTGGGCGGGGATGGGGGAATGAGAGCAGGGTGTCCTCACGTCTGTGTCCCACAGCGACCAGTCCGGGCCGTGGCACCCCAGCTCACATGCTCAGTTTGAGTTTCGTAGGATAGACACAATCCAACAGAGTATTGGGGCATTTTCTCCATGGACTCTGGGGACTCTTGGGGCCCCACCAGCCCTGGCATTTTGGGATTCTCCTGGCCCCCCGAGGCTGGTGGATGGAGTCTACCAAACAGAAAGGAGGCTGGGGCCCCGGACGCTGCCTCTGAGCCCCACCCTGCCTCGGGTATGGAGAGCCCCACGGACCCTCCCTGACATCCCCCCTTAGCCTTGGGGTCCAACTCTGAAGCGGGAAGGCAAGGACATCTGGTGGTGACAGACCCAGGCTCTAGCGTCGGACCGCTCCGCCCCTACGGGTCCATGGGCAAGTCCCTTCACCTCTCTGGGCCTCAGTTTCTTTCTCGGTAGCCTATTTAAGGCCAATCCCAGATTCAAGCCTCAGATTCCAGCCCCTCTCACCCACTAAATACTCTGCTCCAGAAATTCTTCCCCATCCCTCTGCATCATCAGTTGCCCCCTCTTTCCTGGGTCATCCTCAACAGCCTATGAATATTCTCAAGTTTCTCCCACCTTAAAACCACCAACCGTGAACACCCTGGCTGTGTCCATGCCCTGCACATCTGTTTATTTGGTTGCCCATCAGAGCAAAGCTCCTTGATAGAGTTGCAGGGCCACATCTGAGAAGGCAGGCAGACCCCCTTCCCACTCTTCCTATTCTGCCCTGAGCCTCTCACCCCTGAGGGCACTGTCTTCACCTTTTCTGTCCACACCCACCTCCTAGGGAATCACGAACACAAATACCACGTGTACAGGGGCAAACACCACACCCAGACTTGTGCCCTGACCCCCAGTCTCGTACCCAGCTTCTTACTGGATACCTCTGCCCAGCCACTGATGGGCGTGGAATCTCCATATTTCCCCATCTCAGAAAATAGGAACGCCCCCTTCCTATCATTCACCCCAGCACCTGGAGTGATGACCCCTGACAACTTCCTTCTCCTTCCTCTGGTGTGCCCTTCAGCCCTTCAGCACTTCCTGTCTGTTCTACCTCCAGCATGTGTCCCTAACCTGACCACTCCTGGCTTCCTTCCACTACCCCTTCTAGAGTGATCACTGTGTGTCACTACTCTGCCCCAAATACCAGCCCCCAGAGGTTCCATCTCGCTCAAGGTAAAAGCCCAGGTCCCTGCTCTGAACCATAGAGCCCAACCTGGTCCCTGGGCTCTGCCAGAGGGTCCTGAGCATAATTGCTCTGTCACTGCCCCCCTCACTCACCCTACTATAGTCACACTGATCCTGCACTGCTCCTCAAACACTCGGTAGGGGCACACGCCACCCTAAGTTCTTTGCAGTGGCTGTTCCCTCTAACAGGAGCACTTGGCTCAGGTATGCACATGGCTCCTTCAGGTCTGTGCTCAGATCTGGACTTCTCCTGATGCCTTTCCTGAGCACCAGGTTTTCCATTGCAAGCCCCACCACACCTCTCCGTCCACCAGCCCCTTCCCCCTTGATCCTTCCATCATACTTATTTATGATTTTTTTTTTAGATTTTATTTATTCAACAGAGATAGAGACAGCCAGCAAGAGAGGGAACACAAGCAGGGGGAGTGGGAGAGGAAGAAGCAGGCTCATAGAGGAAGAGCCTGATGTGGGGCTCGATCCCATAACGACGGGATCACGCCCTGAGCCGAAGGCAGACGCTTAACTGCTGTGCCACCCAGGCGCCCCAATATTTATGATTTTTATTATTGTTTCCACTCTAGATTGTAAACTCCATGAGAGCAAGGATTCCTGTTGTTCATGGCACCCAGAACATGGTAGGAGCTCAATAAATACCTGTTAATGAATCGGGAACAAACAAGGGCAGTTCTGCACCTGCCTCACTGGGCTTGGGCTTCAATGAGAGTGTAGGTTGGTTGCTTAAGCTAGGGCACATGGGTCCACACAGAAAGGTCAGTCCTAATGTTATTGTCATGGCTACCACCACCACCACCATCATCACCACCATCACCATTATCACCATCATCATCACCACAACCACCATCACCACCATCATCACCACCACCATCATCACCATCATCATCACCACCACCATCATCATCATCATCATCATCACCACCACCATCATCATCACTATCACCATCATCATTATCACCATCGCCACCATCATGATCATCATTACCATCATCATCACCATCTTCCTCACCATCAATATCATCATCATCATCATCACCATCACCATCACCACCATCACCATCACCACCATCACCATCATCACTATCACCATCATCACCATCACCATCATCATCACTATCATCATCATCATCTTTTTTTCTCCAATGCAGAGAGTAGAGTTCAGGATCACAGAGCATGGCCATAGCAGATCAGGCCACCTGGACAAAGCCTTTGTCCCTCAAGGAGGAATTTGGAAATTCTAAAGCTGGGAGGGACCCTAAACATACACTGTCTAGTTTCAAACTTTTTTTTCTTTTTGTCCACGGATCCTTTGCTCAACCCAAAGTGGAGGGTACCAGCCTAACATGTAAAACAGGAAAGGGAAGAAGCTGTTCTGGCTGAACTGAGGGCATCTGCCTGGAGTCCTGCCCAGCCTCCTGGACCGCCAGAGCTTTGCCAAGTGCCATTTGAGAACCCCCAGCCAGAGGTTCCCTCTTCCTCTCTCCATTCTACAAAGGAGGAAACTGGGGGACGCTAGATTAAGACCCTTCCCCAAGGTCTGGGGAGGTGCTGGGGAGGATGGACCCCTGGCAAGCCCTTCAGAGCCCCTCCTCCTGGCTCTGCACCCCTGGACCTCCATTTTCATAAGTTCCACGTTCCTCCAAGTGCCACACTCCTCTAGTCCATGTAATTGAAGCCAATTATTTAGTACAAAAGAACAGAGAATGCATCAGTTCATGCCTTTGTCCCCACAACAGGGCCTCGAACAAGGAGCTCCAGCTGCCTTTGTCCCCAGCAATGCTCATTAGTGACCAGCTGAGCTCAGCCTCCCAGGGCAGGACTGGGCCTGCCAGGGGCAAGCTGTGGTGGCTAGAGCAATTCACTGAGGACTTCTGGGGCAGGGGGCCAGCTGTGGGTGCAGGGTCCCTGACAGGGGACAGAGAACTTCCAGAAGCTGGCAACCCGTAGGGTGTAAGAGTCAGAGTGTCTGGGAACCTTGGGAATGTCACTCTCCCTGCAAGTGTCGGGGTCCTGATCCGTATGTGGGGGACAACCGTGGGGAAGCTGTAAGTTATCTCTGTAGAATACTTAGCACAGTACCTGGAACGCGTTAGATGTTTTTATCCTCTTGCGATAGTTACAAGGTTATTGTTATTAAAACAATAGTGTCAGCTTTGGAGTCAACAGACTGGTTTGAACCTAGCCCTGCCAATTATGCTGTGTGATGCTGTGTGACCTTGAACATTTCACGTAACCTCTCATCTGTAAAATGTTGTATAACGTACAGATCTCAGAGGCCCATCAGGAGAACAGCAGAATGGAGACCTGACAGTCTATGTACCAGTCAGCCAGCCACACATGAAGCACTTAGAAAGTAACAGTTGGATCAGCCAAGAGCCCGTGCCTGTCATCGCCCAGGGCAGCCCAGGAAAGGGAAGCGTTCACCTCTGATTTCTGCAGGTGGCAGGCAGCACTGCTTCCTGGTTGGGTGACCTTGGCAGGCCGCTCACCCTCGGGGCCTCGGGGCCTCATCTGAAAGGTGGGGACAAGGATGGCACCCACAGAAAAGACGAAGCTCAGAGAGCAGCACCCAGTCTTTAGTAGCTGCACGGTAAGGGTTAGTTCGATGGTTTCTCCATCCCACTGTGTGCTAAGTTCTGCAAATGCATTTCCGTGCAGTGACTTGTCTCAGCAACAGTGACTGAGCCCCATTTCAGAGCTACAGAAACTGAGTTCAGCAAGTTTAAAGCAATGTGTCTGACACCAGCTAAGTAACAAACAGCAAAAACAGGCTGCCAGCCCAGTGGCCCCAGACCAAAGTCTGAGCATTTAACTATGGTTCCTGTCTATGCCCTGCCCCGTCCAACCTGGAAGGAATTCCCTACTTCTACCCAATGAAGGAAAGGGGCTTATGGCTGTTGGCATAGTTAGAGGAAATCAGGGCAGGCTTTATGGAGGCAGTGGCATTTAAGTCTTGGGGTATGGGTCCTATTACATCAGGTGGAAATTGGGGAAGAAAAGGCCCAGGTACAGCATGAAAAATGCACTGAGGACCAGAGCGTAGGACTTAATGGAGGATAGCGCATGGTTCCTCTGGTATGGCGGGGTGGAGTGGGAATGGGGTAAGGGAGCCACCAAAACTAGGAGGCCCAACAGGCCTTGGCCCTGAAGCCTTATATAGAACCAACTTAGAGAAGTTGCCCCTCCAGCTCCCTCCCTGCTCAGTGTCAGCTTTCACTGGCCGCACCTGTTTGTGCCAGGCCCCCCCTCCTTATCAGGACCTTGACTGCTGCCTAAAGCCCCGGACCTACGAGATGATTGAGGCCCTCCCTTACTCTAGGGCACACATTCTCAACTTTGGCACTACAGACATTTGGGGCAGGAAAAATCTTTGCTGGGGAAGCTCTCTGTCTTGGGCACGGCAGGACCCCAGACCTGTGCCCACCAGATGCCAGGAGCATCCCATCCCCAGTGTGAAAACCAGTGTGAAAACCAGTGGGAGTAAAATCACCCCCAGTTAAGAACCCCTGCTCCAGGGCCTCCATCCCTGGGCCTAGGTGTGGACCTCCTGGATCCCTTACCCTGGATCAGCGGACTCATGTCCTCCTAGAGGGCAGCCCTCCTCCCCGCTTCCAGCCGCTTCTGGCAAAGAGCAGGCAGAGCTTCACCCTGGGCTCCCATCATCACCCAGGACGAGCTGGTCTCCACTAGGAAATGGATCATAATTGCCCTGTTGTAGCGTGTGAGAAGACAGACGCGCCGTCCGCACCCGGCACCTACCGGCTCCCTCATCCATTACTGTGCAGAACGAACGCGCACTGCATCGGGACCCGGGGCATCAATTTTTTAATAATGATAAATCTCAGTCATTTTCCAGAAGGTCAGCTGGCCTGGGGCAGAGAGGTAACTCGGCTGTTAAACTCTGATAAATCATCCTCATCAGTCCGCAGATGGGAAACAAAGCATTTTTTTTTTTTTTTTTGGTTACAGCTTTTATTATAAAGGCAGCAATACTACAGGAAGTGTAGGAAGTAGAGAAGAAAACATCATCTGCCCTGCCTCTGGGACTATTTGTGTATCTGAGTATGTGGCCGGGCCCAGGCCGAATCTTCCGTAATTACGGGTACAGGGCATAGGCCATGGGGATATTCTGGCTTCTTCTGTGTTTTTATTTCAAACGGTGTATAATGCCAAGAACATCTTTATGTTGCCCCATGAAGTCCATCATTCCAGGACGATGGTGCTTCTCCCAAGCGTGGTTTTGGATCACAAGGGGCCCATCTTCCTGGGTGGGGCTCTCGAAGGTCTGTGGCCTCACAAACTTGAGGATGTGGTGTTTATTCAAACGTGGGTCTTAGAAGGGTGGTCAGATCCTTGGGTGGACCATGAAATCCTGCAGCTTCATAATTATAAAAATATGGTACTTACCTAAAAGAGGGTTTTGGAGGACAAGGGGGTGATCCGTTTCTTGGGTGGAGCCCCTGAGAGGATAAGATTTCAAAATTATAAGGATGTGCTATTTGAGATCAAAAAGCCCCATAGTTTCTAAATTTGAGAATGTGTGTTTTCCCACAGGGAGAGATCAGCTTCTTGGCCAAGGCCACAGAACCCTGGAGCTGCAAAGGTCTCAGCACTTGGATCTCAAGTATTTCTGATGTTTCTACATGCCTCCCAGGGTCTGAAGAAAGCATGAAGTGTCTGCCACTCAAAGGGTCAGTGCAGAGCCCGAGCTGCGGGGAGACGCTCTGTGGGAACAGGACGCACAGGCAGCCACGTGAGCCGAGATGAATTCTGGCCCTTGACCTGCGGCACAGTAAATCATCTGTGCATTGCAAGCCATGAGAACCCGAGAGGAGACTCACAGAGTAGCCCTGCAGGAGAACTAACCGAGGGGTGGGAGCCTTACTGTGGGGAGGTGGTCAGAAGAAGATTCAAGTGCAGGGCCCTGGGGGTGGGGACCAGGGGACCAGTGTGCTGGAGAGAGGTGAGTGAGGGAGAGGGCACGGGTGATGCCTGTGATGTCCACGGAGGCGGGCCAAGGACAGCGTTACAGACCACAGTGAGGAATTTGCACTTAGTCCCGAGTGAACCGCAGAATGGAAAGTTTGCCCTTTCAGAAGGAGAACTCTGGCTGCTGAGCAGATAGGGTGTGATGGAAGTAGGAGCGTCAATCACGCAAACAGAGAGAGGCCAGGAGGAGGCTCCACCTTCCTCCAGGACAGAGACGCGCTGGCCTAGGAGAAAGAGACAGAACGAAGATATTTAGCTGTTCCTCATCATCGCCGGGTTCCGTATTTGCGAATTCACCTACTTGCTACAATTTATTTCTAAGTCCAAAACTAATGCTTGTGGTGCTTTCATGACCATTCGTGGGCATGTGCAGAGCAGCGAAACTTTCAGTTGCCCACGTGCCTGCTCCCAGGTGAGGTCAAAGAAGGTGACGATCTGCCTTCTCGCTTCACCTCGTACTATAAGCGAGTGTCTTTCTGGAGTCTATTTAGTGCCGCATTTTTTCGCCTTCGTGCCTTTTGTTGGTGATCTTGTTCTTTAAGATCGTCGCCAGTCACAGTGCCATCTACTCTTCCTGAGCACGAAGAGGCTGTGTGTGTCTCAAGAGGAAATTCTTGTGTTAGATAAGCTTGGTTCAGGCTGAGTGCGGTTGGCCATGAGTTCAAGGTTAGTCCATCAACGTGTTTGTTTTTCTTAAGATTTTGTTTATTTATTTGACAGAGAGACAGCCAGCGAGAGAGGGAACACAGTCAGGGGGAGTGGGAGAGGAAGAAGCAGGTTCATAGCGGAGGAGCCTGATGTGGGGCTCGATCCCAGAATGCCGGGATCACGCCCTGAGCCGAAGGCAGATGCCTGATGACTGAGCCACCCAGGTGCCCCATCAACGTGTTTTAAATGTCTTTAAAGAGAAACATGCATCAAACAAAGTTGTGTGCAGAATGTGGTTGAAAATGTGACCAGAGGCTTGCAGGAACCTAACCATGCGTTTCTCCTAGGAGCAAGGGTGACAGCATTCCCTAATCCAGCATTCGTGTGACTTTATGGAACACAGTTACTGTGAAAAATGGGCATTGATTGTATTTGAAGGTGGAATCAATGGGACTTGCCAATAAAATTAGATGTGGGGGCAGAAGGAACCATAGAGGGTTCCTGTATTCCTGCCTGGCCTCCAGGCAGTGGTGATGGCCACCAACATGGGAAGGCGTGGGGCAGGGGTACCAGCAGAAGCTCCTGGATCAAAGCCTCCTGCCTCCTTCTCTTCCCACCTCCAGCTCCCTCCATCCCTCACTGCAAGGAGCCCACATGCATGCACATCCAAGAATGTCCACACATCCCACCAGCAGACAGTCATCCTGTAGCCTCCCTGGGCCTAGAGGTGAGCACCAGGACAGCTGTCTGGGGGGTGGAATTGGAGAAGCCTCGGAAGCCAGCCTGAGCTCCTGTCTGGCGTACTCTGGTCCTGTTCTAGAATCTGCTCTGGGAACGGAGGGTGTGAACTCCAAGCAGGCGCATCCTTTTGGTTCCGTGGACTCCTCGCCCCATGAAAGAGGTGCAGCCGGAGGACAGCCAGAGCAGGACCCCACTTCAGTAGCCGCTTGCCACGTGTGGCCATTGACCACTTCAGGCTTGCTTGGTCCAAACTGAGATGGGCTGTAAGTGTGAGAGAAACATACTGGGTCCTGAAGCCTTCAGATGTAAAAAACACACCTCAGTCATAATTTTTATATCGATTTCTTGTTGAAGTGATTAATATTTGAAACATATTAAGTTGAATAAAATACATTATCAAAATTCAGTTCACCTGCGTCTTTTTACTTTTTTTTTTTTTAATGTGGCCACTAGAAAATGCAGAACTACCCATGTGGCTCACACCAGATGTCTTCCACACAGTACTGCTCTCAAGCGTGGGGCCCAGGGCGGGTGCCCAAGTTGCGCAGGGGCCGATGACCGGGGCAGTGGGGAGAAGACATGGGTACACGGACTCCTGCGGTAATGCCGGACTCCATGTTCACCAACCTGCTGACTGCGGTCCTCTCATATTTGACAATTGTCAAGATTTTGCCACATTTGCCTCATCTGGGGTTCATTTTAATGATGGTTAAGATTTTCCCAGGTAACCCTTAGAAGGGCAGAAATGGCCACAAACTCCTCCCCACCATGGGGAGGTGAAGTGTGTTTCTGCACTCTTGATGCGGTTGGCCATGTCACTTGCCTTGGCCAATGGGACTTCAGTAAACGGGACTCAAGCAGAGGCTTGGATAGTGCTTGTGTATCCGAATTTGCACTTTCTTGCTGCTCATGGAATGGTGTGGCCTTGGGAAGAAGTGTTGATGACCCCAGGTGATAGCCTCCCTCTATCCACACCCTTTGCTTGTGATTTTGAAGTTCCTCCCAACAAAAGGTGGGAGTGATTTCCCCAGTCTATGAATCTGAGCTGTCTCTATAACTTGCTTTGACAGGTGGCTTATAGTAAAAGTGAGGCTCGCCTGTTCTAAGCCTTGTCCTCAAGAGGCTTTGCAAATTTCTGCTTCTTCTTTTGAGTTCTGATAGCTGCCCTGTGACTAAGCCCAGGCTAGCCTACTGGAGGATGAGAGACCATGAGGGGTAGAACCAAATTGGCTCAGGGCTCTCCATGGAAGCCAGCCAAGAACAGCCACGCTCCCAGCCGAGCTACTGATAACAGATTTGTGAGCAAGCCCAGCAAAGATCAGCCAAGTTGAGTCCAGAGTAGTGAAACTCCCCAGCCAACCTGCAGACTCGTGAGCTGTATAAATGCTTGTTGCTTTAAGTTCTCAAATTTGGGGTTTTTTGTTATGCAGCAAGAGCTAACTGATACAGTGATAGAGATATGGATGAGATTTGAACTCCAGTTTGTCAGACCTGATTCCAAAGTCGAAGATATTAACCATCACACTCTATTAATTGCATCCAAATTTTTCTGCTGTGAGGAGAAGTGGAAAAATACCAGTCTAATGATGTGGGAGTTGTTACCTTCCCTACCAGCAAGAAGAATGGCTGCCCCTTGCTGTGCCACCTTCAAAAAACACACCATTTGAACTTTTGGTCCCAGGATGAAAGATTAATAAGGAGGCTCTGCTGTCCTTGGGGATGACAATTACCCTTTGAGACACCAACTCCAGTTATCTTCCTCATTAGAGATTATTAACCTCATCTCTCTATGCCTATTGTTAGGACCCAGGAAGAGGCTGCTTTGCAGACCCTGTTCTGCCTCAATAATTACCCACCACGGGAAATGAGCACCTGTAATGGAAATCTTCCTAATTTTCAGCATTTGCCAAGCACTCTGTATTTGCAAACTTCCACAAACCTCTATTCACCCAATTCATTAATTTGCTTTTTGGATGAATCCAACAGCCACTTTGATGATATAATCACTATACTTTGCATTAGTGCTTTCTCCAGGATATCAGAACAATTTACAGCTATTTATCCAATTCACCTCCCTGGTGAGGCCAGTGGCCAGGAGTCATGGAGGGAAGAGAGAAGCCTAGATTTTTACTCTCTCGATCTCACCAGAATGGAACTTCCAGAAAGGTTACATTTTCTACTGCTGTGGAAAAAATAACCACAAATACAGAGACTTTCCATTCTGCACACATTTATATCTCAGTATCTGTGGGTCAGAAGTCTGGACACAGCTTAGCCGGGTCCTCGGCTCTAGGGTCTCCCCCGCTGCAATCCAGGTGTGGCCAGGGCTGCAGTCTCATCAGAGGCTCAGCTGGGGAGAGGTCTGCTTCAAGCTCCTTCAGGCTGTTGGTAGAGTTCTTCTCTTTGTAGTTCCAGGACTGAGATGACCATTTCCTGGCTGGCTGGCTGTCAGCCAGGGGCCACTTTCAGCTCTCAAAGGCCACCGACGGTTCTGTGCCAGGTGGCGCTTTCTGTAAGCCCTCTCACAACATGCTAGCTTACTTCTTCAAAGCCAGAAAACCCTTCTTTTTTTCTCTGCATTCTGCTAAGGATTAAGTATGATCACGGGGGTGATGTCCCATCACCTTCATCATATTCTATTGGTTAGAAGCAGGTCATCAGTCCTGCTCACACTCAAGGGGCAGGGATTACACAAAGGTGTGGACACCTGGAGGCAGAATGTCACTGGGGGTCACCTTAGGGTCTGTCCATCACGTGAGGCAGAGAAGCTAATGTCATGGTAATTGGTCATCCAGAGCTCTGGCACGTGTGCCCCTTACACATCTGTGCTCATCTCTCATGGTGATGCCGTCAGCATCAGTGCCCACGTGTGTGCACATACTCGTGCCCCCCATGCCACCAGGCACATGGCACCACCACCAGCATTTCCCATGACCTTCAGTCTCCTGGTCTTCCCTCAGGAGAAGTGTTTCCGTCCAGCTGAAGCTGTAGTTGGGAGTCTGGCTTGAAGAGCGAACCTCCGTCACTCAGGCAGACCTGGCACTAGGCAGTAGACATTGAGTCAATGTGAGTCAAACATTTGGAACAGAATCTGACATTCTGCGAGGCCTTAACCCATGTGTTCTAACTCTGCCATTCCTGGAGAGGAGCTTGTAAGTCAGAGTTAGACCAACCTGGCTTCCAAGACACAAGAGGCATACGTACCAAAGGACTGTGAATGTGGGGTGACTCTTCTTAATATAAATATATTTGTAAAGCAAATCCCTGCTCCTTTATTTTTCTGTTTCTTTTGCATCTTCTTCTCAGGGCACTGAGTGAAATACTTCCATAGATTATCTTATTTAATCCTCACAGTGACTTTTCTAGAAAGTAAGTTTTATTTTCTACACTTTGCAAAGGATGACTTCAGGTGACCCAAGAGGTGACATGACTTGCCAAGGCCATACAGCGTCTAGGTGGCCCAGCATGACCCCCAAATCCATGGTTTGAAATGTTCAACTGAGCTGCCTCTTCCTTTCTTCACCCACAATTCTGCAAATTTTGCCTGTACTCATCACACCGGATCCTATGTTCACTCATCCGGCTTCTTCCACAGCCTCGCTCTGGGACCAGGGGACCAAAAACCACACCCCCAAAGAGTGTTAGGATCCAGACTGTCTCTGTCTCACACACACACACACACACACACACACACACACACACACACACACAGAGTCATACTTTCAGATAGGGCTTCTAAGAAAACAGACCCAAAAAGCCAGTCAAACATTGTTCTATCGCACTGTCTGAACTGAGGACACGCCATCAGGAACCATCGTATTCTCGCAGCACTTTCCCAGCCTGCTCTGTCTACTCGGCATTCAACGCTTCGATGGCATCCAGGCAGGTCTCACGGCCTTCCTGACACTTTACGAAGACACACGGCCCAGTCCAGAGTGACACGAGCTTGAACGTCAATGCCTACTCCAGTGTCTGCCCCAGGAGGTATGTGGGGAGACAGAAAGTCACCTCTTCCCCTCTCTCCTGGTGGGGGGTGGGGGCGGGAAGCAGGAGACTCCTCGCTGGGGATACCTCCACCTGTCGCTGCAGGGACCCCCTCACTGGAGGATTCAGCAGGATGGCTCAGGCCAAGGGTCCACTCCAAGGCCCTCCAAGTCAAGTGAGGCCGCTGGGCTGCTGCTCTGATCGGCCGAGGCTGGTGGGTATGGGCGGTCTGACGCTGACCGCAAGTGACGGGCACACGCGCCATCATCCCCCACCCCTCCCCCGGCTCCCCACACCTCTCTTGCTCTGCGGTCTCTCTGCTTCTCATCTCCGCCTGGATTAGAGTAGGCCCCACACAAACCCTGAGAGGCCAGGGGGTGGGCCTCTTATCGCCACCCCTGCTCTCGACGTTGTCCTCTTGGCCCCACCTCACTAGACTTGGTGGAAGGACCACCCGTGGGCAGGGACGGGAACAGCCCCACCCATGCCCCCCCTTGGCCAGCAACTTGTTTCCCAGAATCCCTCCTGAATCCCAAGGCCTCGGTTGATACAGGCTTCGTGGTGTCTGTGCATAGGCGTGTGTGGGGGAGGGGGTGCTTAGCCTCCTCTTTGTAAATCTGCAGCTCTGTCTTCAGAATGGGGGCCCCCTCAGCCCCCTTGTTTTCCGCTTTGTCCCTAGAGCCACAACTCCCAGTCAGCAGCCCGTCACCTGTTGTCTCTGTCCCCTCGCTTTCCTCTGCTCAAAGGGCCCCACGGAACCCACTGAGCTCCTCTCTTCTCACAAGGCAGACGCCAAACACTGCAATGATCACGTCTTGCCTTGGAAGAGGCTTGATCTCTCTGTGCAGGAGACAATTTGCCACAGGCAAGATTGCGGCGCCCCGCTGCTGGCCTGAAACCGGCCATCTCCAAAATAAACCCATCAGCGCCCCCGGTGAGGGCGGAGCTGGGAAGTCAAGTGAGGCCGCTGGGCTGCTGCTCTGATCGGCCGAGGCTGGTGGGTATGGGCGGACTGACACTGCCCCGGCATGGCCCCCAGCCCTGCCCCGAACCTCTGGACAGCGTGGGTTTTTAAGCCACTGTTTATTTCTCTTTTCTAAGGTGCTGGTCAGCGCCGCTACCCTGCTATGTACCATCTCTCTGAGTCTTGCTGACAGTTCTGTGAGGCAGGACTCACTTCTCCCCTTTTACAGAAGAGACAGAAGTTCAGAGTAACTTTCCCAAAGTTAGACAGAGTGGGTAGGGTAATAATGATGAAGCTGGGAGCTGAAGCAAGCCCACACTCAAAATCTGTACCATGAACACTCTGCACGCGACTCCTTGAATGAGAGCACAGTGATAAAGACCTTGGTTCTGGAGTCGAAGGCTTAAATCCCACTTGGCCACCACCTCACTGTTCTGACATCGGATCCGTTACACAGTCTTTCTGAGGAAACTCTATTTCCTCATCTATAAAACAGGCATCCTCATAGCACTGCCCTCATAGGGCTATTGTGATAACAAACGAGACAAAGCAGGCAAAGTGCTTACGGTACCACTGTGTATGGGCGTTCACGCTGGGCGCTGCACAACTCCAGGGAATTGAGCAGTGCACAACTTCCACAGCTGTGCTTAACAGCCCTGCTTAGCACAGTGTCTGGCAAAGAGTTACTGCTCAGTAAAAGCTCTCGATTTTTGGGAAACACTCACCACAGGCAGAGAAGAGGGTGATAGAAAATGCCCTCTGGCTCTTCTCTTCTCCCAGGCCCCAGGCAGCCTGGAGGCTGACTCCTCAGTAGCACTCCCACAGCTCCCCGAGACAGCACTATCCTGGGAGTCTCGGGAGACAGCTATGAAGAAGAAGCAGAGGGGACAATGCTCAGAGTGAGCATGGATGGCCCAGGTCTGCTGCAGAAGCAGTGAGTTCAAAGGTCTCCAGGCTCTGCCCTATGGTCCTGAGCCATCTCAGAGGAGTTGGAGGGAGGGGCCGGGATGGAGGGGCTCATGGACACCCTGAGACGTCAGATGAGAAAGCATCAGGCAGATGTCTTCTCTGGAGCCAGGAGCTCTCCTTGGCACAGAGCCAGAAGCAGAGGTGAAGCCCTTGCGTGGGGGCCCACGAGCCCTGCGACAGAGCAGGCCCCAAACACTTCGCATCTCTGAACGCGTGGGAAGGCTCAGACAGAGTTAGTGAGTTAGTGGGAGGCCAAGTTCAGCTTGCTTGGGAAATACTTTCTATGAGACAGAGGGCTTTCACAGGCAAGACACTACTCTTAAAGGTGGTGAGTTCCCCATCCCTGCAGGTATGCCAGAGATACCGCAGAAGGGATTGAAGTATCAGGTGAGCCAGGTGGCCTAGGTGGCTTTCCAAACCTGAGTTTGACTCTCATTCTGACCTCTCCAACCTCCAACCTACCAAGTCAGCAAACCAGCCGTACTCTGAGCAACGGCCAGACAGCAAACAACAAACATCTGGCTCTCCGAAGCGGCAATCGGGAGACCACAGAAGATGGCTAAGCAGGGGCGCAGAAGGGCAGGGAGGCGGAGATGGGATTTGATTGCTCCTTGGGAGGGGGTGGGTGGGGGAGAAGAGGCAGAGGGAGTGGGAGAGAGAGAATCTTAAGCAGGCTCCATGCCCACCACAGGGCCCAACACAGGGCTCGATCTCACGACCCCGAGATCATGACCCGAGCGGAAATCAAGATGCTTAACCGACTGAGCTGCCCATGGAACTGCTTTATTAATGCGCATGTCTATTCTGTCTCCCCAGCACGAAAGCATTTTGAACCCCAGGTCTGTGTCCTACTCCCCTCTGACGGCAGGCGTGCCAGCCACATAGGAGGACGTGCTGTGACCAGCTGCCCAGGGGAATGACCTATCAGCCTATGTCATTGTCTCTGCAACTTGGTGAGGCAGGTCCCCCACTGCACAGATGAAAAAGCCCAGAAGGGCTTCCTAACTTGCCCAAGGCCAAACAGCAACTAAGCAGAGGAGCGGGTGTGGGATCCCAGGCCCGCTTGCCTTCAGTCTGCAAGCTGCACCACCGGACCACACAGCCCTGGGCCGGCTTTACTTTACGTAAGCTTGTGTCTCTCCCCAGCTGGAGAGGAGGGCTGCTGGCACCTGCCGAGTCCATTTCCTGGGGCTGGGCTAGGGCTTGGGTGGGCTTAACCAAAGTGGAGGCAAGGGCTTTCCAGGCAGGTCTCTGAGCAAGAAGCTCTTGTCTGAGTCTTTCTGGCAGGCTCCTCCGGAAGGGCTGGGGCGGGAGAAGAGGGGATGGTGTGGAATCAGCATTCCGAGGCACGAAGAGGCTAATCACAGATAATCACGGTCCCCAAACTCATCTTGGGTCAGAGGGTGGTTACAGCCCAATTATGGGTCAGAACAACTAATGACAGCTCCTGGCTCAGAAGGATGACATCCTCGACTGCAATTCTTACCCCTACCCCCACCTCCACCCCGGGGCCCCCCGGATTGGGCTGCTCCCCACAGGGAGGCGGAGACTCAGAGGACTCTTGGCACTCGGGGGCGGGGGCCTCTCCAGCTATGATAGAAACACAGCCTGCTGCATGGCTGGCACAGACCACCCTCAGCCATGCCTGCCCGGCAGCCCGTGCACCAGAGCCAGCCGGCCAGGCTCTGCTTCGCCACGCAGCCCAGGGCCCTGTCTCCCCTGCACACTTAGGAAGGGGATGGGGGAGGTGGGCGGACAGGTGCGAAGGACCACCATGTCTTGAGCACCCAGGATGTGCCGGAAATTGATGCGGTCCATGAGCAGGCTAACCCCTAGGAGGACTCTCCAAATCTCCACATTTCAAATGAGGAAACAGAGGCTCAGAGAGGTTAAGTGACTTGCCCAAAGTCACACAGCTTGTGAGTTCAAGGGACCGGTTTCAAATCCAGGCTTTTCTGACCCCAACCCCACGTGCCTTCCAGGATCCTGGATTCTGCAACATCCTAAAGGGTTAAGGCATGCTCACAGAGCCTGGGGGGAGCAACGGTGTCAAGGAGCAGAGCCTGAGCCCCAGTCAGATGGGTTAAAATGCCCAGTTCCTACTGAGACCCTGGAAGTGTGGGTGTTGTGGACAAAGTGACCCTGAAGGGTAGGAAGGGAGTGACAGGATGGGCGGTCACTGGACAAGCCGCATGTGTGAGAGGCAGGAAGGAGGGGCTGTGCACTGTCACCTCCCAGCAACTGTATTCTGAGATCAAGGAGCACCTGGGTGTGGGGAAAGGCGGGAGACAGGAGACAAAGGTGGGGTGAATGGGGAGCCTCGTCCTGGTGCTACAAATAAAAGGCCTTTTAAACACCTTCTCAATCCTTCACGGCTTAGTCGACAGCCATTGGACACGAGACCCTCTTGACACCACTTCCTTCAATGTCTTCTGGAAAGAACCCTCACAAGGAGCATATTTACGTTACCTTTGAAAATTGTTCCAAAAATAGCACCCCCTTTGGCCTACCTTTTTCCTCCACATCCAGCTGCCTTCCCCATATTGTGTGAGCTGTTTTCCTCGGAGTAACCATTCGCTAGCGTCAGGACTTTGATTGTCTGGCTGGCTCAAAGGACAAGGAGGCCAGCAGATGGGTGCGGATATGAAGACAATGCAGGCCTCCCCGCTGCCTGGGGCCCGGGGCTCAGCTGGGGGAAGGAAGCTATTAGAACGCCTGCGGGTGTCGGAGTGGAAGGAGTCCTCCGAGGGTCAGTGGGGGGGGGGAGGTTGTTCAAGGACAGGCAGCTCTTGCTGCAGTCTAGAGTATTCTAGAAGCTCCTAGGGATTTTGGTGAGGGTACAGGGAAGAAGAGCTTTACTGTGTGTGCTTGGGGGATCCCTGGAGGGAGCTTGAGGGTTTAGACCCAAAGGGGATGTCTTCTTCAGGCCCTGGTTTGAGCTGTTCTGTTGCAGGGGAGAGTCGAGGAAGAAGCAGGAAGGAAAAGCATCCATTACAGCTGAGCGTGGGGCTCTGAGACTTAAGCTATGAAATGGATGTATGATTGGCTTATGCTCCCTTTGGGCCAAGAGAGCTTCACGCTCCTGATGAAAGAAAGGGAGAGAGGGAGGGTGAAGGAAGGAGGGAAGCGGGGCAGGGTGGGGAGGCACTGTGCGAAGTGCTTGCTGTCTTGTCTTCAAAAGAGCCGTTTTCCAAAGGACCTCCTCCAAGGAGCGCTTTGAAGAGAAGTCACTGACCCTTCCAGCAAGCCTGGATGCTGTCACTGAGATGTGGGCTGTACAATGCTTGACATCAACCGGAGGAGAAGACAGGAGGGTCTCGCAGGAGCCCCGGTCCCACTAGAAGGAAGAGAGATTCCCACCCCTGCCGAAATGTCCAGGTCCTGGGTGGGATTGGCCAGGGGTGAGGCCAAGAGCCCCTGGGTAGGATTTCATAGTCTGAAGGAGCTAAGTCCCGAATTCGCACGCCACTCAGAGCCAGAGCAGATGAGAGCTAGTGGGGCGGGGGGGTGGTTGGGAGACACTGCTCCCCCCCCCCCCACCGGCATCCCACCACTGGGCTTCTTTGCTGAACCAACTGAGTCATCCACAAATATTGGACTCGCTTCCATAAATACCAGTGACTTCTTACAGGTAGAGGGAGAGAAGAGCTCACCCTCCCCTCCCCCACAAGCTGGCCACCGATGATGGGAAGTTACAACGAAAGCGCGCCTCCCACCACATGTGGCCACACACGCACACGTTTATCAGCAAGCACACATTATATATCAGCAATCGGGGGGTCCCCCAAACTGCCGGCTGTGTAACTCCACAAAGACCCAGGTCTCGGCTTAGATGTTCCCTGCTTGGAAGACTGACCCAAGGCAGACACAGCGGTATTCCAGTGCTGGACTCAGCGGAGATTCTAGAAGCAGGCAGCCCACCCACTTCTCCACAACAGCCATGCACATTGGGCTTTCTGTAGGCCGACAAACCCACTGGTTTCTAAGACCCTGTTTCCACAGGAGGGACGTTGTCTCTACAGTATCTCCAGCCCGATCTCCACAACACTTACGCCACTGCATTCGCTGAGGAAAAGTCATTCTTCACCCATTATGCCAACGAGCATAGTGGTCCTGCCGGTGAATAAGGCAACTGAAATCCCGTACAGTCGACCTTTGAGTAACGCAAGTTTGAACCATGTCGGTCTACTGACACATGGGTTTTTTTCAATAAATACAGAAAAGCACAGAAAACCATATTTTCCTCACAGTTAATAACATTTTCTTTAGCGCATTGTCAGAATACAGCCTATAATACATACACATATGGAGTCCAAAGTTACAGGTGGATTTTTGCCTGTGTAGGGACGGCGCCCCTCCCCCCCATCTCATTGTTCAAGAATCAGGTGCATTGCCCCCATGAATGGCGGGCCTCTGAGTGGTCTTTCAGATGCTGACCACCCATCCCCAGGGTCTGTACTCTTGTTTGCTCTCACTGTCCTCAAGTACAGTTTAAAAAGTAACATAAAAGATATGTCACATTGTCGATCTGAAGCATTTGGAAGTAAGTCATAGGCAATTTAATGTCATTTCAAGAAGAAAGCGAGATCCTTGGAAGCAAGCCTTGGCTGTTGGGCACGCGCCCTCCACCTAAGGAAAGTAATGAGGCGTGATGGTAATTTAAGGAAAATTCCTTCAGGACTTGGGACTCTGACTTGGAACCAGACGTGAGCGGGTTCATTGATGTTTTGGCACGTTTACCCAAGTGCTGGTTGTGCCCAGAAAAGAATACTTACTCATAGGTTTACTTTGAGTTGAGTAACGAGAGTTCAATTTTTTAAACTGACATTTCTTAACCCTGGTTCTCTCTGAAGCTTGTTAAATCTGCTTATGAATCTTTTTTGTTTGCTTGGAGCAAGTTTTAGCAACGGCTTCTGAGAAGTCTTTGAATGACCTGGTCCTGTTTACAAACTTAAGTAATTACACAGGCCTCAAACAGTCCACGCCATGTTTATAAACTTAATGTTTTGGGGGAGTGGCTTTTCCTGGAGGGGGAGAGAAGGGGGGGGTGGAGGGTCAGGGGTGTTCCTGGCGTTCCAGCAATGCTAGAATTCTCCATCCTGTTCCGGCCGCGGGGACTTTTCTGAGTGTAGGGGATACCTCCAAAACATTCTTAGAGTCATCAGATTTTCTTTCTAATCCATTTGCCTGTTTTTAAGTTTTAAGGAAATCTCCCTGGGTACTTAATTCTTTTACGTCTAGTGAATTCAATGAGTGTAGGTGGTGAACCTAAAATTCTCTTAAATATTCTACCACCGAGCCTAAGCTTAGAAAGATTCCAGCTTAAACTCACGCACTGAAGTTAATTACACAATTATATTTTAAATTAGAATGATTAGGCTCTCACTTTAATGGGACAAATTATTTCAGCGTTGCAAGTAAGCATCTAACAGAAAATAAAATACTGTGGTTTAGAGTCCCTTAAGTTTGTCGATGTGTGACCCCAAATCCTCCTGGAGTTCAAAGACAGGCACCCACTAAGAAAAACCATGATCCCCGTTAACTGGGGCTGCCTACCCCCCCAGGGGGCAGTTACAGCCGGTTGTTTGAGGTTGTTGAGGGTAGGAAATTTCTCCTGGGATGTTATTGGGTTCTTGGTGCCTCTGAGGGCTTCCCTGAACCCTTTTACCAGGTTCTCTGTCGTGGGCATAAAAAAAAAAAAAAAAAAAAATCACCAAACCCAGGAGAGCTTGTCTCACCAGCTCCTTGGCCCCATCCCTGCACCCTGGCAATGAATACACTCCGTCATTCATCTGCCTATGTTTACCCAAGGTTGATTGCATGCTTACATTGTCATGTTTCGCTTCTGACCCCATGCACACATATTTATCTTTTAAGTCAGGAGTTTTGAAATGGATGGAATCTTCCTTCTTTTGCACTCTTAGGATGTAACAACTCTTAAGGACATCTACGTAAAATGCCATTGGACTGGATTTTCTCTTCTGTTGGGTCATAGTAAGATCACTTTTCCTTCCGAGGAGGGCAGGGAGCTGGGGAGGGAGAAGAGGGAGGGATTGGGGGGGACAGGAGAAGAATGTTAAGTCTCCAGGGCTCAGACCAGCTTGCTGGCCCTCACAAGGCTTCTTCTTCTTCTCCTCTCTCTGCTGAGTCCGGCTCGAGCTGCTCGTACCCTTGCTCCTTTGGAACACAGCCCCCCACCAGCAGGTGCACGCAACGGGGCCCTGCACCCCAGGTCCTGGTATGTGCAAGGTGGCTCCACAGGCGTCAGCGAGCGGCTCGTTCCATGACAACCTGTGGCCCACCGCGCTGAAGACATCCCAGCTCTCCCCGGACGCCTCATCTCTCGCCTCTCCACGGCAGCTTCTATTTTGACCACGCACTCACATGGATCCTTCTCGTTACTCACTCCTACAGTTTCCGGCACGACTGGTCCAGGCAGGGAGACAGCTCTGTGGAAGTGAAGAAATCAGATCCAATGGCCCCCTGGCTTTAACTCGAAGAAGAGCGGCATGTTGATAGAGTGCCGAGTACGTGCTAAGTGTTTTATACACATGGGTTCATTTCATCTCTACAAGAGCCCGATGATGATGTGGGTTCATTCGTCTTTTTTTTTTTTTATGGAGGAGGAAGCTGACGCACAGAGAGGTTGAGTGATGTGTCCCAGGTCACACAGCCAGTGAATAGCAACCAGATTTGGAGCACAGGTCTCTCATTTTAGACACTGTACATACAGCTCCTAAACTATAGACAGCCCAGTCAGGGGAGGGATCGGGCTTAGCCCAAGACCAAGTTGCTGGGGGGACGGGCTCAGCTAGACACTGGGCCACATGGAGGGCTCCAGTTGTCTCCAGGACGCAACATGGCAGAAGAGGAAGGTAAGAAAGGAGTCAGATGCAGACGGTCCAGGGAGGAGGTGGAGGGATGAGCAGAGTGCCCGAGCCGCGGGGAGCGCTGACTGCCTGCCGGGCATCGTGCGGGGCCCCTTCATCCCGGAACCCCTCGGACCTCAGACTTTGTGCCATCTTTTGGAGAAGTAAGCCTCTCTCTGCTTTCGTACTCTTTGAAACCCCCCCAAAAGAGATATTGCAATTAACACTGAATAAAAGCACGGGGGAAAGCAGCGCTTTGTTGCTGAACTGCACAAGCCCCCACCCCGTCCTTGGGTGCCCATCCGGGTACCCCGCCCCAGCCAGACCGTCTCATGTGATCCTCCCTGCAAGGACGCTGGAGATCCGCCCACTCCAGAGTGGGGACATTGATATGTCAGTGATGCAGCTGGCTTCCCATGGAAGTCTGTGACCCCAAATCACAGGGTCTCTAACCATTACCCTATCCTGCCTATTGGGTCGCTATCAGACCTTCAGCTGAGAGACTACTCAGATGATCAAGAAGCCATATCCCTACTAGGTGTCAAGTAAACTTGGTTTAAGTCTGCCATTTTCCAGGGCAGATGCATAGGGGGAAAGGACAGGAGCGGAGAAAACTCAGAGAGGGTAAGGGACTTACCCAAGGCCACACAGCAAGAGCACGGTGGCCACAGGACTAGAACTCAAATCCTATTTGCCCTGCCTCTTTCCTGCCCCTCCACCCTAGTGCACCCCTTACACCTGAGACCCACCCCCCACCCACCCCCACCCCACTGGGGCCCACCAAACAAGCGAGTGCAGCCTGGATTTAGATGAGTGTGTTTCGCTTTGCCTGGCAGGCTGCTTAGTGATTGTTCTAAACTCGCGTGTGGGCTTCTCCACTCCCCCAGTCTTCTATTTCTTTCTACGCCCCCAAACAGTCCCCATCCCCCACCCTCCCCCCTCCAGCACCCAGCACAGCAAGCCGCGCTCAGCAGGTGTTAGCGAACGCTTGCCGAGTGAGTAAGGCATCGGACCATCTGCAGGGGCAGAGTGGGTGTCAGACTCGTCCACCCCATGCCAGCACCAGCACCAGGGCCCGGTACGGATGTCCCTCTGCAGGTGAGCCGGCTGGTACCCAAACTGCCACTGGGGATGGGGGGCAAAGCAGGGGACTTCCGGGAGAAAGGGGCTTAGAAGGCCCTCACTGTGTCCAGAAGGTCAGAGGCAGACTCTAGGCCAGGAAAGCCCGCACCCCTGGCCTGCCCCGTGCCCTCCCGTGCCTTCCTTGGCCCCTGCCTGCAAGGCTCCGAAGAATGGGAGCCTGGACACCTCCCCAGTGGGCAGCCTCCTAAGGCACAGCACCCAGGGGAAGGGAGTTGACACACAGCTCAAATGGCCCCATTTTGAATTTAGAAACTGCGGGGATGTGTGAGCAGTGTAGGCAGCTGGGGAGAAGAGAAGCCTCAGGCTCAGGCTTGCTCATCGGGACAAACTGATTCCCTGGCGTCTTTCAGGAAGTGGGGCGTTGAGGCGCAAACAGTACTAGGATTCCTGGTACCGAGGGCTTCCCCAACCCTGTTGCCCCTTGACTCCAAGCTTCTCCCACTTGAATGTGCAGGATCCCCCCGGGGAGCTTGCTACCCCACAGGTTCCCGGACCCCCAGCCCCCTGGACTCGAATGCAGTAGCTTTCGGGCAAGGTCGAGAGAATGGCCTGTTTCATGGGGCTGCCCCATCCCTAGCCCCAGGTGATTCTGGTGCAGGGGGTCTTTGAACCACACTTTGGAAGCTCCTCCTTGGGTCTTCTCCCCAAGGACTGGAACACCAGGGAGGATCTGGAAGAGGTTCTGGTCGCAAAGCTGGAGGCCTCGTCTCTCCCAAGGCCCCTCAGACCCAGGCCATCTGGCTCCAGAGTGTCTCTGAAGGCTCATGCAGGCCGCTGGAACTGGCCCACCCAGAGCCCAGAGCGGGTCCCCTGAGGGGTCCCACAGTTTGCCCTGAGAAGCCGTAGACCCCAGGCTGGAGCCGGAGCTCCCAAGAAGGGGCAGCAGTAAGGGCCCAGGAGAGCATGGGGAGGAGCCCTGCACCAGAAACTCTAGACGCACTAGACCCCAGGAGTGGGGAGACGGTGCCAGAGAGGAGGGGGTACTGGCCATCCCCACCCCCAGGACTAACTCACTCCCCTGGGCCAGCCCTGGGGGTGACAGTCACAGCCAGCAGAGCTGGGAGGGCTGGGAGACCAGCTAGCCCCTTCACAGAGCGGGACTAAGCTGTTTCCAACCCTGTAGGTGCTCTTACTTACAGGATTCTTCCTGCAGGCACAGGGGACAGTGTCCCTCAGGGGACAGTGAACTCCAGCTCTGCTAAGTCACTGAGACCCTGGGAAGGACTTCCTGTCTCCCGCACACGCGGTCCCCCCTCTCCAGCGGGGAGAGCCGGTTAGACCAGGTAAAGCAGCCATTGATGACAATGGCTGCCTGGAGCACCGAGTGCAGAAACACCGGGGTGGGGTTCGCGGCTAGGGGCCCCGTGTCTGGTCAGAGCTCACTGAACCCCTGCAACAGCACCCTGATAAGTGTTCACGTTATCTCCACGGCGGAGAAAGCTTAGGGACCCTGTGCCAGTTAGCGTGGGGCCAAGCTGGGGTTTGAACCTATGTCGTCTGGCCCTAGAGCCTGGGCCCGTCCCCACCACATCGTGCAGCCTCAAAAATGACAGCACAGACACTCCCCAGGAGCTAATGGCCAGTGTCTGTGCCACCGGGCCCAGCAGGCAGGGACGAGCGCGCCACACATCTCAGTCTCAGCTGCCACATTTCCAGTCCACGGTTCTCTCAGCCGCAAACCAGCTCGCACAGAGGAGAAGGGAACAGAGCAAGGCCACACACCCCCGGTCGCGGAAGATGGGAGCCCAGGGCTGCCTCGAGGTCCTCCCATTTGAGTTCACTGCACCCTTTCACGCCTCCCTGGTCTGGCCCGTATTTGGGCCAAAGGGTGCTGCTCACTATTGTTTGAAAACCGCCTGCCTAGCCCCAGCCCTGGGCCTTTGAGAACGCTGATCTCTTCCTCAGAAACGTCTTTCCTTCTTCAGACTGCAGCCCGAATAGGACCTTCTCCAGGAAGCTCTTCCAGCGTCTCCTCCAAGCACGGAGAGCCTGCCCTTCCTCTGCAGCCCAGGCCGGGGCCTGAGTCGCATCCCGGCTCCCGTACCCCACGGGGGCGGGGGGCAGCGAAGCTCCCAGCTCCGCACGGATCCAGGTGCATCGCAGGTGCTCAGCCAGAGACAGGCACTGACGGGAACTGGAAGCCTTCAGGATTCTGGCTCATTTACCATCACATTGATTCTATCAAGCTTTTCCCTGAAATTACAAAAAAAAAAAAGAAAGAAAGAAAGAAAGAAAGAAAGAAAGAAAGAAAGAAAGAAAGAAAGAAAGAAAGGAAGGAAGAAAAAAGAATTCTAGGCCTGCCCATGAATAAGGATTTAAAATCATATCAGTCACAGAAGCCGGATCTTCTCTGTCCCAGCATCGGTCTGTTGACCAGCTGCCCTTGTCAACCACATTGGGCTGCCGGTCCACACTGACTGTCGGATTCGCAAGTCTGTCCCGCCTGACTGACCCTCCTGAGCCTCCAGCTGCCCCGGCCTGGCTGGGGAGCCAGGGCAGGGGGAGACCATGACCGATGCTTCTCTGCCTTCCAGGAGCCACCAGGCTAACAGCCAGTGGACACATGCAAACAAGTCCACGCCTGCGCACCCACCGCTCCAGAGGCGGGGAGGGGAGGAGACGAGGTGCCAGGAGTCTTCCCCATTTGCTCAGCCCTGGCTTCTTCTCCCTCTCCTGCGTGAGAACAGTCCTCTTCTCTGCACGGCCTGCTGGGAGGGTGGACAGCGGGAGGGAGGCAGGTGACGGCAAAAGCGGGGGTTCCACACGGGGAAGAGAGGCAGGGAGGCCCGTGTGGAGGCCCACGGCAGCCTCAACATATGTGGCTGCCAGGAAAGCCGTGCCAGGCCAGACAGTAGTCCTGGGGCTCAGCCGGGATGGCACCACCTCTGGGAAACCGCTCTGCCCTCCCAATTGCAGTAGGGGGTCCCTCCTTTGTGCTCCCACACCCCCTGGGTCCCTCTGTCAGGGCGCTGATTGCACGCTTCTGTGACTGCTTACTGTCTGTCTTCCCCCAGGAGAATGAGCATTCCTGGGAGGAGGAGACCTGTCACGGTCCCAGCAACCAGAGGAGCCCAGCAGAGTCCGCATGGGCTCACCAGTGAGTGGGGAATGAATGAATGGAGTCAACGCTGGGGATGGGGTTTGCAGGGCCTGCGAACAGGTCTCTGCTGGGAACACCTGTGCGTTCTTGCTCTCTGCACTTGGCATTTGACGATCACAAGTGCTGTATTTTCTTCTCCCTCCTACGGCATCTTCTAAACCCTGATGCAAGACTACACCTACACACACTCACACGTAGAGGCACACACCTCCACACAAAGCGTAGACACATGCACAGTCACACGCACAAGACTTACCCGCAAGCCCTAGACAAAGAACTTACACACCATAGTACAGTGATTCCGGCACAGCGCACGCAGTAAGACGCGCGCTCGCGAGCAAACCACAGCTACGTGCTTACCTGCCCGCACGCGCGATCCCGCAAGGACACCCATACACACAAACGCAGACATATACGCACGGACAAGCAGGCAGGTGACCCCACCACCTTAAGGACACACTCTGAACGATGTGTTCATCTGCTTTTCCATCCAGGGATTTCTCTCTTTGTCTTTCCTTTCCCTTAGATCTTGCTTCACGGTGAACGAAGCTCTTTCTTTTGTTCGCCTGCCTGCCAACCCTTGTTGCAGACTTCCTCTGTGCCAGGTAATACATAGGAAGACGAGCAGGGCTCAGACCTGCCCCCAGAGGCTCCCAGTCTAGTGGAGGAAACAGACACAGAAAATGCCTCCCATCAGGCTGGTGGGACAACTGGCTTCAGGAACTATTTCTTGAGTACTTACTTGGGGCCGGGCTTGTGCTGGGCTTTGGGCATCCAGAGGTAAGTAAGGTCTAGTCTCCCTGGCCTCAAGGAAGCTCCAGACGTGGGGGAAGGGGAGAGAGACAGGCAAAGATAGATATCTTCCTATGATGTACACGGATCAGTGGCAGCCTGGAGAAGGGAGTGATTAACACTGTCGGGAGATAATCTGGGAGGGCTTCTCGGAGAAGGTGGTATTGGGTTTTGTAGGATGAAGAGCAGTTCACGGTGAAGACTTGAGCCTGGAACAGGTTGGCATTTGGTGCAGAACAAAGGCAGAGACCACAGGGAGGTAGCCCAACAGTTCTGTGGGTCTGGGTTGTAATGATGACTATGTGGGTTGGGGGTGGGGTGAGAGCGTGAGACAGGTGCCAGGTAGCAGGTGAGGCTGGAGAAGACACACAGGGGCAGAGAACAACCTCTCCATTTTATGGTCAAGGAAACAGGCTCAGGTTGGTAAACATGGCTGTCTTTGACCTCTGTTGGACTCTTTCCTGCTCTTGGGGCCAGCCGCAAACCCCACTGCCCATTCTCTCCAAATGAGACAAGGCTGTTCGCCGGTAGCTGAGCACATTAAAAGCTCAGAGCTGGTGGGAGGCATTATTATTGGTGGTGATGATTATTCTCTAAAGTCCAGCTTGGCAGATAATCAGCAGCTCAGCAGGCCCCCAGGCTGGGGTGATTTGGGCCTCGGAGGCAGAGCGGCCCCCCAGGCCCTGGCCCAGGCCCCCTGCCCAGCAGCTGGTTGGCGGGTGGGTCAGCTGAGTCCCTGTGCCGGAGCACGTCCCCCTAGGGCCGCCTCATCGTCCCCCTGCTGGTTCTCACCCTCTCATTCGGCTCACCTTCCCCTCCCACCGCCAATTAGTCCACCTGAGGCAATTAGCGGTTCCTTGTTCCTCCTGGGTTTCTACTTCCCTCCATGCCCGAGCTGGTTCTGGAAGGGCTGAGTCATTTTCCTGAAAGGAATGTTGCCTGAGGAAGTGGCCTGCTCCCCCTTCACCTGCAGCTGTGTGATCTAGAGCCAGCTACATCACCTCTCTGAGACTCGGCTCCCTGACCTGTAAACAAGGGCATTAATCCAGCTGGATAATGACTACAGGGCGCTCACACTTGGACAAGTCTCTTGGCCACCCTGGGCCTCAGTTTCTCCCTTGTGAAATGTGGGGGAGGGGGGAGGTCAGAGGTCAGAACCTAGCCATGACAGAGGGACCAATCTGGCCAGCCGTCTCTTTTGACCAACATCTTATTTTCAAAAAAAAAATGGCAATGGGCGGGCAGTCTCTCCCTTGTTGTCCTGCCCTCAGCTCCCGTGTGGTGTATTCAATAAACATCTAAAAAAAAAATTGCAATTTGAAAGTGCACCCCAGTTTGTCCAGGTCCCACCATTTTCTACTGTCTCACCCCAGCTATCTCCTATGGCCCCTGAGGGCCCCCGAGTTTGAGACCCCTGGACGAGCTGGTCTCAGAGTTTACACAGGGCTCTTCTCTAGGCTTCTGTGGCTGTGGCATACGGGGCAGGCCAGCCCAGTGCAGGACCACTCACCCATGATCCTCCCTCCCCTGATCCAGACCCTCCTCCTCTCCCTCCGACCTTTGCCACAGCCTCCTCATGCTCTCCCAACCCTAGGGCCCCCTGCTCCCGCCTGGGCTTGTGTCAACGGGGCTTCTCGGAGAAAACTCAGATTTAACCATGCTATACTTTTGCTAGACATCACCACCCATTGGCCTCAACTCCTAGTCAGGTATCCAAGGTCCCCACAATCCAGCGTCTGCCTCCCTGCCCAGCCTCAGCTCCCTATTTCCCCCACCCTCACCCTCCATTTCCTGGAGTAGCTCTCTCCTCCCCATGTCCCTGCACTTTGCATAGGCTGATCCCTCTGCCTGGAACTCCGTCCCTGCCTTCTCCACTCTGGAAAGACTGCAAGGCTCTCTCCCATGTTGCCTCCTCTGGGAAGCTGTCCCTGATTTCCCCAGGTGGAGGTCGGGACTCCCTCTTCTGGACCGCCCGCCCTCAGCTAAGGCCGGGGTATAGTAGAGGTGGCTGGGTCAGCTTCTCCTCCTTTCAGTGTATTCAGTAGACATTAAACATTGACCGCCTGATGTCTGCCGGGCCTTGAGCAGGAGGGCAGCCACGCATCTCCATCACCTCCAATCTGCAGAACCCAGAGATGAGGCTGGGCACGGTCAGTAAGTGGTCAGTAAATGTTTGTTTCAGGAATCAACAAGGAAGAAGGACGGGAAGCCTTGCCCGCCCCCACCCTAACTCATTTAAAATGCAAGAGGCGAGAGAGCCTGCCCCGTACCTCCCAGTAATGATTCCCTCCCTCCTCGCCTCTGTAAGTCATTACCCCTGACAAAGCACCGTGACATCCTTGCCACCAGTCTCCTGCCAATGGGAGAGTCTGTGATGTGTCTTCCCTGCCCTGCACTCTGGCCCAGAGAAGGGTGATGCTTGCTAGGGACCTTGATGCCAGGAGCCCCCACCTCCCTGGAGACCCTGCCCCCCTCCGCCCTGGGGGCTGCCTCTTTCTCCTGTCACTCAAGCAGGGACACAAATCCATCTGCTTGCTTCTCTGTGTCCCTTTGTCTTTCTGTGTTTCCCTCATTCTTACCTCCTGTCTTTCTTTCTGTCTTATTTCTCCAGCCCCCCCTCTTCTTTTGTGTCGCCTGCTGTGCCCTGCCTCTGTCTGTCTCTGTCCCTGCCTTTCTGTCCATCTGCCTCTCTCTCTCTGTCTCCATCCTCTTTTCCTTCTCCTGGGCTGTCTCTGTCCGCCTTTCTCTCCCTAATTAGCCTCACTTCTAGCGCTTACTCTCAGGTCTCCTGGGTGGTGGGGGGCGGGCAGTGGGACAAGGAGGGAAACATCTTTCCAGCATGCAGAAAATGGGCCAATTAAAGCCACAAGGCTGCTCAGGCAGCCGAACAAGGAGGAAGCAGAAATAGCCCCAGGCGTGTCTAGCTGGAAAGATAAATAGAGAAACTGGGAGAAAGGGCAAAATGGAGGCATAGTCCAAAGTCATGGGCACTCCTTGTCCAGACCCTGGAGGTGGCTCCTTCCCGCCCAGACCTGAGGGTTGGATTCTGGCGGTTGCCTGGCGGGGTGCCCCAGCCTCACCCTCTACCCAGCCTCAGAGCCTGCCAGACCTCCCAGGACCTCCCCCCAAGTGTACCTGTCCTCCCATGGCACCTTCGGGCTGGGCTGTGGTGGCAGCCGCCCCTCCTCGCCGCGTGGCCTCCTCCAGCCTCTGCGGACACAGGGAGCTGGGGGAGGGGAGGGGGAGGTTCTCCACCCCCACAGTCGAAGACCTTCTATCTCCTGCCCTTGGAGCCCCGGGAATCTGGGGCCTGCTCCACACCAGGCGCTCCCGAGCCAGGGATGGGATGGCCACAGAACAGGGAGCCCCGCAAACTATCTCTTCCTAGGGGCTCAAGGTCTGGTGGGGGAGTTAGACAGACAGGCAACAGCAGCTGTGGTCCTCTGGGAGGGGGAAAGGGTCCCCAAGGAATTGATATCTGTCCCCAACCGGCAGAATCTGCAGACGGGCCTGCACCGACTGGGGCAGTGGGAGCTGAAGGCTGTCTCAAGGAGAGGAAAATGTAGGGAGCCGGTTAAGGAAATGAAAGCAGCCCCAGGAAGCCTAGAAGGGGTGGGGGGAGTAAAGATGTGTGCGTGAGTGTGTGTGTGTGTGTGTGTGTGTGTGTGTGTGTGTGTATGAGGGGGTTCCTAGTAGTCCAAGATAAGGAGCTTAGAATTTATGCTCAGGACACAAGGGAGCCACGGAGGGCTATAGGCCAGGGAGGGGCCCCATGATATGCTCCTTTATGGAGATTTTGCCACCTACAGGGGAGGGGGAGGACAGACGCGCTGGAGGCAGGTGGCGTAGGCCAAGTGCTACCCCAGACCATCAGGGAAGAGACAATAGGCCCTAGAGTGGCAACTGAGTGGGAAAAACGACTTGTAAGATGAATTTGTTACTCAATCTGTCGTTTTTCAGCCCGCTGCTGAGGCAGGGGCTGTGATGGGGGCCAAGCCCCTTCCTAAACCTCATGTCTCCTCTTCCCTCTGCCTTCCCCCCAGGCTGCTGGATTCCCTGGACCTGTGTGGATTTATCCCACCTCTGTGCCTTTGCTCCTTTGATTTCTTCCTTCTAGAATGCTCTCCCCTCTTTCTCACGTATATAAATCCTACCCATCCATCAAGATCCAGTTCAAATGTCCCCTCCTCCCTGCAACCTTCTTCCAGGTGTTCAGGAAACACGATCTGGGCCTTTCTTACGGCAGAGTCCACTCAGTGCCTTTGGTGTCATTTCTGTGTACCTGCTGTAGGACCCCCTACACGTTCAGGCCATCTCCAGGGCGGAAATCTGGGTCTGATTCAACAGGCCTCGGGATAAGGCCTGACCCAGAAAGAGGTCTCCGTGAAGGCTGAGGGAGGGAGGGAGGGAGGGAGGGAGGGGAAAAGCAGAAAGAGAGGAAGGTGGGGCAGGGAGTGAGAGTCTATATTTACGGGCTCACTGCACATGTGTGAGACTTGAATCGCTTTAGTTGAATAATCCATTTCTCTGGTATTCCCTGCCTAGGTGTGCCTGCAATGTGGTTCCAATTTTCTGAGTCTGATCTATATTCTGGCATTAACATCAGAGATTCTGGTTTTCTTCTATGGATGGATGGATGGATGGATGGATGGATGGATGGATGGATGGATGGATGGATGGATGGATGGATGGATGGATGGATGGATGGAGAGATGGGTAGATAACTGAGTGGCTGGATAGAGTGAATGACCAACTTAAAAACTAGGAGAAAGCCATCCAAGAACTATTAATGATAAATTGTAAGAGATGGGATGCCAGCATTTGGTGGAGATCAATCAGATTCTGGCCGTGTATTCATTCCTTCACCCGGCACTGCCTGAGCCCCCACCACGTGTCAAACAGCATAGCAGACCCTAGGGATCCAGCAGTGAGCTAAATACACAGTGCCTGGCCTCACAGAACTTAGAGTCTAGTGAAAGAGACAGACGAGAAACTGAGGAGTTGCCAAAATAACACAGCAGGATAAGCAACACGCTGGAGCACATGTGAGACCATGGGGGAAGCTGTCTGAGCAGAGGAGCAGTGTGCATCACACACTCATTCAGGAGTGTCAGGGAAGGCTTCCTGGAAGAAGCGACCTCTAGGCTGTGCACGGAGAGACTGATGAGCAGCAAGTCGGGAGGGTAAGCAAGCCCTGCAGAGGGAACAGCATGTGCAAAGCACCAGGAAGGAGAGAGCACAGAGCAGATTTTGTTTAGGAAACCAGAGCAGCTCAGTCAATAGCAGCACAGAGTGCGGGGTCAGCAGATGAGCAGAGAAGGGTAATGGAAGCCAGAACTTACCGGGCTTGTGGGCGCCCAAGGAGCTCAGGCCCTGTTCTAAGAGCACGGGGTCACGGTGGAATCCCTTGAAAGGTTCAAGCAGGGAGAAATCTGACCACAAACGCAGGAAGACGTTTCAATGCATGATGTCTTTCGAAATTCCTTCTGTTAATGCAGAAAGATTATTTTCTTCTAATGTTTTCCCATAACTAGTATTGTTGCCAAATCTATAAATCATCTGGGAAATTAAAAAGCAGGAAATCTTGTACCGCTTTTCTTGGCGATGAAAAACCAAGGAAATGAAAATTAACCTCATACTCTCAAATTTAAGTTTCTTATTGACCAAGCTGATGTGGTTCTATTTCAGTTTTACCAATTCAAATGGTTAAAAAGGTTAAAAGTTTAAAGTTTAAAAGCCCACAAGGTTAAAAGCTCAGAAATCAAAACTCAGGCCCGCTAAAATTACACGAAGCTTCACTGAAGAAAAGAACCAGAAAGCCAAAGCCCATTCTTTTGGTGAAATGGTACATTTTCCGGCTTGGATACATTTCAGGAATCATTCTCCAGCGTTCACAATGGCTGGGATTAACCTATCTCTGGGAGTACAGAGTTCACATGCTAAGTAAATGACCGCTTCCAATAGCTTAGCTAAATCCAATTTTTTAAAAGCACCGTTGGGTTTTCTGATATAGCTGCAAAAGAGTGAACGGAACACAGAACTTGCTGTTTAAAGACAACAGACGCCTGTCTGAAGGAAACCTACACCACCGATCTATCCCGCAATCGGCAAACCTCACCAATTCAGCAGGACAATGGGGTGACTAACAAGCAGGGGCGTGGAGAGGTGGCGCTTCCTTTAGGCAGCCGTGGGGAGGGAAAGCCGGGCTCAGGGGGTGGTTTTCAGACCTGAAGAGTGAGGTCCGACTTTAGAAGAACCAAAAATAGGGTGGTCCTAGGCAGGAGGCAGATCAGGTGCCAAGCCCAGGGGCAGGAAAATACTTGAAGGGAGACGAAAAGGGACAAGCAGGTTGGAATCCCCACGAAGTCACTCACAGGCTGGGTGAATGCCTGCTCCCTGAGTTCTCCCCTTTTCCCCCCCTACCCCCGAGTGCTCCTTGTCTCTTGTCTGTGTCTTGCCTCTTTCTTCCTAAAGTCGGGGGAGACGTGGTCCCACGGCTGTTCAGGACCTACCTCCTTGGTCTTCTGGTCTACCTGTTCTCCCCCAGCTCCTGTCCAGACTGCCCTCTGGCTGCTGACGCCCTAGCTGTCCCAGAGATGAAGTCAGCTCTAGGCACATACATTTTTTAAAAACCCAGCCATGTAAGGACATGATGTCTCTAAATAAACACTCAATGCACCCCCCCCTTTTCTCCCCAAAGGAGATGGAGCCAAGGTCTGGGTCAAAGATTCTGGGTGAGTGGGGAGGGTCTGGAATGGGGGAGAGAGGAGGGCAGCTGGCTTGTCCAGGTCCCCTCCCTCCAGGGTCACCCCCTCCAGGCCCTGAGAACCAGCTGCGGCAGCTCAGCGCCTGGAGATGCTTTGCAGGTCTCAGCCCAACTGGTGACAGAAATAAGCCCAGAGTCATTCAGCAAGGCTCTGGCTTCTGTTTTCCTTTTTATGTTAACTTGTTAATTTGTACTTTTTATTGGGAAACATATTATGTACATTAAAATAATTATAAAACACATACACATTGTAAAGAAGAAAATGTTTATGAAAAAATAAACAAATAAAGGCCAGATACTACTAGTCCAGAAGACACATTGCCAGAGCCTTCCGAGCCCCCTCACGCCCAGCCCTGTGCACGCTCCCCACCCTCCCGTTAGCCGCTGGGCCGAACGTGGTGTTGCTGAGGCCGGCCCACCCCACACCCGGGAAGACGCCTGCAGTAAGAAAATGTGAGGTTTCTTAAGCTTGTAGCTACAAGGGAGCTCACAGCCCAGGGAGACTCAGGGGTGCTTCGGTAAGGGGGTCTGATAAAGCCCCCCCCCCCCGGGTCTGGGCTTGTGCTGGATGAATCCAAGGGGAGCTGGAGAAGTGAGCCCAGGTCTGGACTGAGTGCTGCCCGGAAACTAACCTAGGAGGCCAGAGGGGGACAGCAGGGCTGGCCTTGTCACTTCAGGGAGCCGCAGGCAGAAAGGCAGGGAAAGGAGGGAGCCCTACCCTGGGGGCGCGTCGCAGCCTGGTCTCCGTCTTACTCCGAGCAACTGCACAGTGGATGGTGTTCTAGAAACACCATCTCTGTCAGCAACAGACTGTCATTACTCTGTGCTGTCTCTCTCTGTGATGACCGAGGGCCTGAGACCCGCAGGGGCTCAAGAGTGAGGCTCCGACCCACCTTGTTCTGGCTCTCAGCCTTTACTGTGTGGCTTCTGATAACCTGCTGCTGTGAGCCTCAGTTTCCCCAACTATAACGTGGGGATAGCAGTCACCAGCCTCAGTGATCTGCGGTGAGGTCAGTAAATTTAAGTGCCGCCCATGTGGCTAGCATGTAGTTGGAGCTCAGTGATCGGAGGGCCCTTGTCCCCATCTGGGGGAGGGCTGGGGCCCCAGGTCACCAGGGTGACCTTCGACCCAAGCTACTCCTGGATGTGCTCTGTCCCAGCCCCACCCCAGAGGCAGAAGGGCCCCCCAGAGAGTGGGGCATCCCACAGTGAAGGGTAGACAGCCAAGAGGGCAGGGAGAGGGGAGAGGTTCTGACAGGAAAGAAGGATAAAATGTGGGAAGTAAGGAAATGCGGGAAGAAGAAAGGAATGAAGGGTAGGAGGGAGGAGAGGACAGAAAGATCCTGGGGAAAAGGAGCAAACGAGAGAGAGAGAGAGAGAGAGAGAGAGAGCAGTAGAGAGGGGAGGGGGGGTCTGGGGGAGAAGTAGAGGCAGGGAGGCTGAGAGGGAGGCCAACAGAGGAAAATGTTCAGTGTCGGACAGAAGGAGAGAGTCACCCAGCGTGGACCACAGGCCAGCCCTGCCCCTGTCCAGGCCTGGGGGAGGGGAGGCTGCCTGGAGTGGCGGCAGGGCAGGCCAGCCTTTCCAGCTGCTGAGCCACCTCCCTTCTCCCCCACCTGCTGCCACAGTGGGATCCCACCAACCTGCCACATCGTCCACTGGGAACAATGGGGAACTGTCAGGAGCTGTGTCACCAGCTGCCTCTCCAAAAGGTGACAACAATGTCTCCCTGCCCTGGGCCTCAGGGCCAGCTGCCAGTCCAATGAAAGCCATGGGGGAAGGCCCAGCAGCTGGGGCTCCCTCTGTCATGGCTTCTCCCCTGGAACCCCTCTTCCTCCCTCTATTTCCTCCAGGCCACTCTCCACAGAGGTTCCCCTACATTTGGCTGCTATTTGCTAATCATGGTGGGGGGCAGGCTGGGGCAAAGGGCAGTGTGGAGAACACTAGAGTGTCGGGACATGTGGGTTTCATTCTCGACTTTGTCACTGTGACAGAGATGGCCAGCTGTCCGTATTATTTGTTCTCCCCCTTCTTCCTGATAAATGGCAGCCCTGACTCTGGGCTGGGCACGCAGCTGTCCTGAGTAAAGACTAGATTTCCGGCCTCCTTTGCAGGTAGATGTGGCCACATAACCAAGTTCTGGCCAATGCAATGTTATCGCAACACCGGGACATGTCCTTTTTGGGAAGGACACGTTCTTTATCAACCCTTCTATTTTCTGCTCTGGAATGCAGACACGATGGCTGCACCTGGGGCAGCCCCCTTGGGTCATGAGGTGGAAGTTACATGTTGAGGATGGTAGAGCAAATTAGGAGGAGCCTAGGTCCCTGATGATCATGGAACTGCTGTACCAGCTGGAATGCTTACCTCTTTTTGTTTACTGGAGAGAGAAATGAACTTTTTAGGCTACTGATTTGGGGGTTTTCTTGTCACTTGTAGAGGTATATAATCCTAATTGGTAGAGTCTGCAACTTGTGGTATGACCTTAGGCAAGTCACTTTCTGCCGCTGGGCCTCAGTTGATCCACCGGAGCAATGAAAGTTTCAAACTTATAGAGTATCTCCAAGGACCTTTCTTGTTTTCACTTTTAAGGTCAGAACCTGGGGCGGAGGCTCATTGCCAAGGTTAAAGGCGCCCCTAGTGAATTAACTCTACAGCGGAACAAAAGACTGAAAAGTAGAATAGTTTCCAAGCACTGAAGGCCCATCAAGAGTAGGAGAAGGTAGGGATGCCTGGGTGGCTCAGTCAGTGAAGCATCTGCCTTCAGCTCAGGTCGTGATCCCAGGGTTCTGGGATCGAGTCCCGCATCAGGCTCCTTGCTCAGAGAGGAGCTGCCTGCCGCTCCCCCTGCTTGAGCTCTGTCTTTCTGACCAAAAAAAAAAAGACTGGGAGAAGGGAATATAAGTAAGTGGCTCACCAGGGCCCAGAGGGTCCTGCCTGATTGGGACCCTACCCACCTCTCCTGCTTCATCTTCTGTGACCCCCTGTCTTGCTGCCTACACTCGTCACACTGACCCTCTTTTCAGGGCACCAAGCTTATACCCACCTCAGGACCTTTGCACCAACTTTTCTCTCTGCCTAGAATGCTCTCCCCTCCAGATCCTTATTCAGGCCTCTGCTCTTTGTTATCTCCTCAGAAGGACCCACCCCAACTCTCCTATCTAAATAGGGGATACTGCCTTCCACTCCCTATCAAAATAAAGCTCGATATTCTTTATAGCACTTCCTGAGAAGAGCTACCATTTTCTTGCTTCTTATTTGCTTCTTTTCTTCTGACTTCTCTAGTAAAACGTAAAGTCCATAAGAGCAGGCACCTGGCGCATTAACTGCAGGATTGCCAGGACTCAGAATCGCCCCCCGGCACATAGTAAGTGCTCAGTAAATACTTGATGCGTAAATATTAGAGGGTGGAAGGACAAGAATTGGCAAGGGAATTGACATTTATTGAGTGCCTACTATGTGTCAGGCAATGTGGTCAGCTCATTCATGCTTTCTTAACACTCTCAGGTGTTTACAGTCTGGAAGGGAGGTTCTCTGATCACAGGTGACTCAAAGTGCGATCCCGGAGCTCTAAGCCTTGGGGCTGGGATTGGAGCCCAGGTGCCTCGGATGGAGTCCAGTGCGTTTTCGCCACCCTGGCCAGGCCTGACTGTGCGCTCTTGGGAGATAAGAGGCATCCTCAGATGTCCTTAATGCCTCCCGTTCAGCCCAGCCTCTCTCCACGCTTGGTAAGCAGCTCCCCGTTGCCTTCCAGGCAGCCACTTCACTGGCTCTGATTTTCATCGTCTTTCCCATTATCTTCTCAGGAGAATGTGCTTGAAGGCTGTGGAATCACAGAGGCGCCGGGTGGCATGAACAGAGATGCTTCTTCCCGCTCTGAAATGTGAGGATCGTTTCCTTCAGGAGAGGAAAGAAGATGGTACAATTTCCAAGCACATTCTCTGCCAGGCCTGCTTCAAGGACCCCACTCCTGCCCGCGTGCCTCCCACCGTCTTCACGCCAACCATGGCGGGCAGGCCACTGTGGAGCCTCGCAGCGGGGGTCTCATCCCCTCTGGGCCTCCATCTTCTCATCTGGAAAATGGGGATAATGCCAATACCACCCTTGTAGGATGGTTGAGAGGTCAGTGGGATGAAGGTGGGACCAGGGGATTTGGTTTCAAAGCTTAAACCAAGGACATTTCCTTCAGCTAAATGGAAACACCTTGACCCCCATCCTGTGGGCGACCCCGTACCTCTGCCTACAGCATCCTGGTGTCACAACATATTAATAGCTCCTGCATTTGAAGATCCCCTTTTATCCTGAGTTCTCTCCCTTGTTGGCCATGTGACTTTAAACAAATCCCTTCACCAGGCCGAGCCTCAGTTGCCTTGTTCATCAACTGAAATTCCAAAACTTCTCTATCAAAGAAAAGTCACACTTTGGTCTCTTTAATATGGGTCTCTGGGTGATGCGTCCAAGTTTGGAGGTGCCTACAGCTGTGGGAGAGGATGGTAGGGAACATGACAGTTCTCCAAGGAATTTGGAAGGCTGGGGAAAGAGCTGCACAGGAAACATCACGTCATTGGCAAAGGTGCCAAGGAAATGTCAGAACGAAATGTGCTGGCTGAGATTTGGAGATGAAAAATCCATTCCTGGCGGCCCCAAAGCAAATCCCTCTACCTCCCAGCATCCATCTCAAGCAAAGGAGTTAGTCACTTGTCAGTTCTCTTCAGCACCGTGGACAGCAGCCCCAGAGTCACCTTTCAGGTCCTCACCCCTGCCCTTGTGTACCAGGCACAGTGACTGGCAGCATGGCCAAAGGAAGGGATGGCCTTGCTCCCCTTCTCCCCGGGAACTTACCATCTGGTTCAAGGCAGTAGAGTGACAGGCAAGGAAGACTCACTCACACAGTGCTGGGTGTTCACTTGTGCTGTGGAAGGACCCTCCCAGCCAATGTTGGACTTGATTTCCTTTCATGCGTTTGGCTGCTATTGAGCAGCTGCTGTGTGCCTGCTTCTGCACCAGACATCGTGGGGAAAAAATACAGATGAATGAAGACCGTGCCTGCCCTGCAAAGCCTGGGGTTAGCGAAGGAGACTAGAAACCAATCATTACAAGACAGATAAGTAAACTAGCTCCCTCTACTTGGGTGCTTACTATGTGCCAAGCAGGGCACGAGGGGCCTCGCACGTGATGATGTCAATGAGCTAGCTACTGCTTTTAGTCCTATTTTACAGGTGGGGAAACCAGGTCAGGTGACTTGCCCAAGGCCACACGGTGATGAAGAACAGAGCTGGGACTTGACCAGGTGGTCAGGCTCCAGAGTCTGTGATTTAAGCCACGACCACCATCCATGGTGGGAAGGCATTTGGATAAACCTGGAAGAGTCAACAGAGAATTCCCGGAGGAGGGGACCCCTGGGCTGAATTTTCCCAGGTGAGGAAGTGGGGGAAGAGCAGAGAGAACAACTGGTGTGCAGCTAGAGAAACACAGTACATTCCAGGGCGTCCTTGTGGCTACAGCAAAGGCCATGGGGACAGAGGAGTGATAGAAGGAGAGGACAGAGGGGTCCCCAAAGGTGCGCCCTTGAGAAATGTTGTGCTAAGCTATGGAGTTGGGCATCATTCTGAGAAAATAAAGGGCTTCAAGCCTTGAAGGAAGGTGTTCACATGTGTCTTCTGGAAAGCGGCTGACCAAGCACTGAGGGGCAGACTGGATAGGGACCATCAGTGGTGGGATGTCCAGCTGGGGGACAGCTAAAGAACACCAGGTGAGGGAGGGCAAGGGGAGGCTGGGGTGAGGCAATGGAGGACGTGATCACAAGAGCCCTCGAGGAGGACATGACCCTGTGGGTAAGACCATGGGCCCAGGCCACATACCTCCAGGGTTCATACCAAGACCAAGAGCGAGGAAGCCACTGCCTAATGTAAATCTCGTGCACTTTGCTCATGAGCCCCTATTGCTCAAGACCTAGTTACTTTTATTGTACACATAACTCTGACGGAGTTGAGGGTCTGATTCCCAAATGTACAACAGATTAGAAGTGGGAAGTTTTACAGGATGGAGGAGCTGTTAAGAGGTGGGCACACTGATAGAAATGAGAGATGCTAGCTGATGTTAAGAGACCAAAACTATTTTTTAAAAGCTTAACAGGGGCGTCTGGGTGGCTCAGTCGGTTAAGTAACTGACTGTTGATTTTGGCTCAGGTCATAATCTCAGGGTCCTGGGATCAAGCCCTGAGATGGGCTCCACGCTCCGCGCTTGAGATCCTCTCTCTCCCTCTGCCTTTGCCCCTCCCCTGCTTGCTCTCGCTCAAATAAATAATTAAATCTTTAAGAAAATAAATAAAAGCATAAGGAAGTGGCGTCAGATTTCAAAAGCACCAATACAACTTATTATATTAAAGGATACTCTATTTAACAAAGTAGGGAAATAGGTCATATTTTTTTAAAAAGTACTTTCATCCTAAGGCTAAAATATAATTTGAAAGTTTGAGTCATTAAAAGAGCAGACCCTCAGCTATACAAGTTAGCTAACTGCCCCTAGGATCCAGGAGACTGAAAACTTTCTGTGCCTTGCATTTTCAGAGCACCTTTCAGAACCCTGTCCTGTCCCTCAGCTCACCTGATCCTCACACCTACACCATGAGGAAAATAGGCAGAGGGACCATCCCCATGTCACAGGTGAAGAAACTCATGCTCCTCTGTTCAGAACCTGCCCAAACAGTTTCTCATCCTCAGGGTCAGACCTGGAGTGCAGGTCTCCAGACAGGCAGCTCAAGCTCTTCGAGGTCTCCGTCCTCCCTATCTGCCTCCCTGTTCCTCCCTCCCTTCCAGGACAGGCCACACCCACCCACCGGAGCTTAACACCCGCTGCTGCTGATTGGCTGGTGAGATGGTCCTGAGCAACAGCCCGCCCCTTCTTGCAGCTACGTGTGATGACATCATAAACGTTATTTGCATACCCATCAGCCAATCAACACCCAGTCCTCCTGCAGACCACCGTCTCCACAGGGGCGAGCCCTCTCACTGGGATTGAGTTTGTAACAACTAGGCCAATTAAGTGCCTTCTACTGAACACTCCCTTGGCCATGTTGCGCTCTGAATTTTGCGTGAGTTCTCTCACTCAGCGAACGCAATTGGCTGAGGTCTCAACTGTTTTTATTCCCATTCCTCAGATTAAGGAACTTCCAAAGTTTAACTTCCCCCACCTTTCGTGAGGTGGGTGACCTGGCTAGGTCATCTGCCGCCTACCTCATGGATCCCCTGGGTTGACTCAGCCCATCTGGATGGCGAGGGCTGTCCCCTTCCTCCCTCACTGCTCCATGTGCGTCCCTCTGGAAGCTGCGTGCAGTCAAAAAGGAGGACCATGCCTGAAAGAGGAGGACCATTCTTCTGCCAAGGGTATAGAAGGGGCTGCACCCCCGTGCTGGAACCTCCAAAGCAGCTCTCAAGGTCCATTTGTAGGAGAACGTAAGGTAGTCACACTTCCAAGACTCCAGACACATCCACATGAGGCCCTGCATGTGGCAGTCTGCCTTCTGGAAGGAAGGAAGGAAGGAAGGAAGGAAGGAAGGAAGGAAGGAAGGAAGGAAGGAGGTAGCTTCCAAAGTCTAAGAATTTGGCCAAGGTCACTCAGATAAATGGTAGAAAAGAAATTTGAATCCAAGAGTGTCTGACTCAAATACTGGGCTCTTAACAGCCTTGGTGTCTTCCAACAGGGGCACAAGGGAGCCCCACAGGACTTCAGCCTGACAAGACAGCTTCTTCAGGCCCCTTTCCCCATTGCCCACCAGACACACGTACTTGCTGGCTGAGAGGAGCCCTCTCCTCACCCTGCCCCGGGTGCGTCTTCTCCGTCAGAGGAGGGGACTGGCGAGGAACTTCAGCCAGGGAAGGCATGTGGCCAGGTCCTTAGACCCAGGAGGCTGCCTGTAGGGCCTTCTGGGGAGCCCTGCACTGAAGGCCCAAGGCAGTGCTGGGCCATGGTCTTGAGCACCGAGGTGCTGACTGACCTGGGCCGGTGTGTGATTAATGAGCTCTGAAGGCTCTTTCTGACCTGCTTTCTATGAGGCTGACCTTCCAGGGGCTGGAGATGCATCTGCCGGCTGGACACAGATGAGGGAAGACACCAGAGCAGCCTCTCAGCACTCCCCCTTGCCTGCATAAGGTGAAGCACCCCAGCGGGGGTCCCCTCCAATCCAGCCGCTCCAGGAAGCGGGGTGAAAGACCACCAACAGCCTCAGGCTGAGTCTCCCTCTCACTGAGTCACCGCATAGGGAACAGCTGAGGCAATCGATGCCTTGACTCTGCAGTCAGGGAAGCCCTCTGGTGGCGGGGGCGGGCAGAGGAGGGGGCACTTTGATGGCAATGAGCTTCTTAGGCTAGCTGACAGACTGGACAGACTGGATGGGAGAGTCGGCCAGGTGCAGGGAGAGCAGAGGCAGAGGGGGACCGACTTTACCCTTACTGGTAGAGAACGCCGCCCACAGAGACAGGGCAGGTCGGTGACTCAGCGGGTGACGGGGGTCACACTGGAACCTGGGTTTCTTTGCTCCCAGCCCAGCGTTCCCTCAGTCTGAGCCCCCGCCTGCATTTCCACCCTTTTGTCTGTCTGGGTGTCCATGGCCTGGGGCTTGGGTGGAGGTCACCTCTGCCATATCCGCTGGCCAGGGCCCAGGATGACCACCAGTAACTTCCCCTGCCTCCCACCGAAAGCCCACAACACTGGGTCCTGAGAGGCCTGCCTCGATTCTGCACTTAGTCCTTTGGCTCCATCTGGTGGTAAATTTATGAAATGACAGCAAGGGAGGCCTCAAGGAGAGGCTGTGGGGCCAAGTGGAGGAGAAGGTGGAGGTGGAAGTGAGAGGGGGTGGAAGAGGAAGCCGCTGCTGCCTTCTAGCTTATACGGGTCACCATATGCTTGGGTAAGAGACAGACTAATCTTGGTCCCACCCATTAGCAGCTGTGCGCAGCCCCTCCCTGTGTCCCCAGTTTACTCATCTGTGAAATGGGCATACCTAACCCCAACTTTACGGTGTTACCTTTGTTTTAGTTTGTTTGTTTGTTTATTTATTTATTTATAGTTATCTCCACACTCAACCTGGGGCTCAAACCCACAACCCAGAGATCAAGTGTCGCACACTCCATGACTGAGCTGGCCAGGCGCCCCTATAGTGTTACGTTTGGCAAGGCAGTGACTGAGGGGCTCAAGGGGGCCTTCCAGGTGCTGGAAATGATCTCTGTCACAGTGCTGGCTTCACAGTTGTAAATTGTCGCGGAGCCTCACATTTCAGGTTTGTGCATTCTCTATGTTATAAACAGATGTATCAAAACAAAGTAAACGATAATAATACCGACCTCCCTCGCAGGGCTTTTGTGAGGACTCAGTGAGGCCACATTACAAGGGGGCTTAGCTCGGAGCCTGGCACTCGGTAAGGATGCCCTGAGGGTGACCATTACCGCTGCCATCACCAAGCACTTTCAAATATAGCTCCGCTTCTGGCTTTATGATTCCGTAAGGTGACCTACATTTCACAGCTGAGGAATTGGAGCTTCGTGAGAAGTGCTCCAGATTGTCTAATTCTGTGTTCTAGACTTTTTCTCCTGGGCCTTGCCCTCAAGCCGGCATGGGATATCTGAGCAGTTCCTGGGGCCACCCTGTCTGGTCAACCACTGGGTTAAGGTGCTGGCTAGGGGCTCCCAGGAGACCTGGATCTTTTGGGTCACAAAGCACCTGAGGGGCCCCTCTCAAGCAGAGTGAGTGGGGAAGGGTCACGCAGCCCACTGAACAGAGGGTGACAAGGGCAGCGTGGGAGTGTGAGAAAAACGGGGCAGATCTGGGTCTAAATCCAGGCCCTGCCGGGTGACCAGAGACGAGTCATTTCTCATCCATGGGCATCAGTCTCCTCATCCCATACGTGTCCTTCCTGCTGCTCCAGGTTGCCATGGCAGCGGAGTGACAAGTGAGGGGTGAGGGTGAAGACACTCAGGTCCTCCTGCTGAGCTTGCAGGGTGGGCTCGCCCTGAGGACACTGAGGTTTAAACGCTGCAGACCCTACCGGGCTCCCACCTTAGACTTCAGCCCCGGATGAGCTGTGGCATAAACACAGCCCAGGAAAAAAAAAAGGGGGGGGGGGAACGAAGGTCTAGAAGTGTAGGGTCCTAAGGCCAGACTAGAAACCTGCTAGATTAAGTGGGAAGATGTGGCCAAAGGGAAGGGAGAGCGGGGCATCCTAGAACACAGCCCTTTGGTTAACTCAGATCAGCACCCCCAGCCTTAGCCCCCACAGCTGCAGCTGACCCTGCAACCCCTCCTCCCAGCCTTAGTGACTCCGGAGCTCAGTGGAAAAAACAGGTTCCCAGGGTCAGGTCTGTGGAGGGTGGCCCCTCCGGGAGCCCAGTGTGGCCCTGCCCCGCCATCTAGTGGCCACACTGAGCATTGCCAGGACGAGGCTCGTGTGTGGGGTCCTACATTCCCCCTCTGTACGGCCCTGCCGATCTCGGCTTGCGGTGGGGAGCTCATGGCTGTCCCCAGAAGCCCTCTGCTCTGGTGGGCAGCATCTCTGAGCCCCCTACAAAGTGCCTGTTGCCGGCCCCAGTGCTACCGAGTGAACCGAACAGAGGTCTCTCCTGGGGACAGGGTTAGGCATCTCCGACACCACGAGGTCAGGTTGGCTAGGGACAGAACATTCTAACAAAATTTCCTCTGGGCAACACAGAGCCCATGGCACAGGGCAGGATCTTACTCTACAAACTCAGATGTGCAAGAAATCGCCTACTTCAAGTTTCCTTCCAGATGTTCTTCTGAGTTCCTTTTCCTCCTGGTCTCACCCGTGAGTGAACGTTCCCCACTCAGGATCACATAGAACAGAAGCTTCTGCAGCCCCAAGGATGGGGGAAGGGTCTCTGGGGGTCATCGAGGCCCGAGGAGCCCCTGGTCTATGGAGGCAGGAGTCTCTGCCCAGGTCGGCAGCTTCCGCTGGGGTCCAGCTTCCCTCGGTATGCTGTGACGTCATCCCCCCTTGGAGGCCTTGGCAACCCTTTGTCTATGTTGCTTCTGTCACTATCCATTTGTTCCAGCTCGTATGGCTGTGTTGCTAACCATCCCCAAACTGTCTGCCTCAGACAGCCATTTCATTACCAACACAGTTCAAGGGGTTGGAAATGTGGACAGGTCACAGCCTGCCTCTGCTCCCTAATGCCTGGAGCCTTGGCGGGGAGGCCTGCAGCCTAGAGGAGGGACTGACCTGATGACAGAGGTGGGGGGCCGTCCGAAGCAGCTTCTTCGCTCAGGGATCTGGTGGTCGACACTGGCTATGGGCCAGGACACTGGGGTGTCCTCTCCATGAGGGGTCTCTGCATGGGTTAGTTGGGGCTTCCCCATAGCATGGTGGCGGGATGCCAAGCGTTAGTGTCCAGAGACAGTGCGGCGGGGTCTATAGCCCCCAGAGTCACACAGCATCTTCTACTGTACTCTCCCGGGTGAGGCAGTCACCAAGTCTTGCGCAGGTCCTAGCCCTTGATGACGGCGGTGTCGGGGTCCCATGGAAAGAAGAACATGGGATGGGAGACACTGTAGCTGTGCGTGGGCAGCCTGCCGGCCAGGCCACTCACCCGGAGCGGTCGCTTGCTGAGAACAACAGGCAGACTGTTTCCAAAGTGCAACCTTCAACTCCTTCAACTTCGAGAAGCAAGACAGCTGGGAGCTACCGTAAGCAGGGAAGCCTCTCCAGAGCCGAGTCCAGGTTCTGGGAACGAGTTTCCAGGGTGGAGAAATGGAGCAGGTTGGTTAGAGCCCGAAGACGGGACTGGTTCTGTCCTAGGGTGGGAGGGTGCGGTCCCCGAGCGTGCTTGCTCAGCTGGCTGTGCTTGGCTGGCTGAAGGTAATTCCATGTGGGGCCCACCTGGGGTTCGGGGACCCAGGCACCTCGGCTGAGCGTGTGATGTACACATGCAAACACCAAGTCTGAACTGTGGCCCGCGGTCAGCTCTGCCCCCGAGACACCGGGCAATCCCGGCTTTGTCAGGACACACGTGAGTGCCTTGAGGAATGATGGGATGCAAAGTCCAGGCACTGCCGGAGCAGCTAGGCACAGGGTCATAGGGTCAGACACCCCTGGCTCGACCCTGGGCTGCACCATCTGTGTGACCTTGGGCGGCCAACACCTCCAAGCCCCACTTTCTCGCCTGCAACATGGAGATAATTCGAGTTCATAGAGCCACAGCCTATTTTGGGACAAGGTCTAAAGTGGTAAGACAAAACTTGAGTACAGACACGACGACCCTGGAAAGCCCCTTGATTTCTCCCCCAACACGTATGGATTCACCTGGTTTTATGTGCTCAACCGCGAGGAGTGACTTGAATGGAAATTGAACTTGGAGAACCGACGAACTAGAAGGGAGAGGGGCAATGGGGCGGCCAGGAGCAGATGGCTGGACTATCACACCGTCTGCCCTCGAGAGAATGTCCAAGCCCTTGCCGAGTGGGGGACAGGGTGGAGGTGCGAATGGGATTCTACCTGGAAGGTCTGCTGCCTGGCTTCTCCCTCTTCGGTCTTCCTGTTAACCCTCTCGAATGTGGGTAGGTCAGATTTGCATGCTCTCGTGAGCATTAAACTAGATAACATACACGAAGTCTCCCAGTGCAGTTCCCAGCACATAGTAGGGGCTTAATAAATGTGGACTGTATTTGAGTCTCCATCTTGCTCCGCATTACAGGTCCGTTTCCAGCCAGGACAGCTGTCCCAGTTGCTAACACATCAAAACCTGTCCATGGCAGTTGGTAAACAATGGTTGTCCCATTCCCCCTGCATGTACCGCCCTGTCCCCCAGTTTCCCTGGCCTCTTACCTGGGACCCTCACATCATCCCATGATCCAGAACCTTGAGGGGGTGACCCTGGTCCTGTGGGGCACCCAGGACCTCGTTCAGGCACTTAGGCTGAGGTCTGTTCCAAAGAGATGGTTCCCTGAGCTTCTAGGGTTAAAGATTTCGGGGAACGCCCTGCCTACGTGCCCGCTGCTGGGTGAAAAGCTGCAAGAAAGAGCTGACACCTGCTTCCTGCTCTTCTCGGCTGGCCTGTCCTACTGCGGCCCGCAGATGCCTCACTTGGCCTGGGTTCTGATTCCTGCCCTTGGGGCCGGTTTCTAGAGCCAGTTATGGCCTCCTGATGGGTTGGCACACCTGGGGAGGTGGGCATGAGCCGGGGCCAGTGGGAGCACGGAGCCATGTGTAGCCAGGGCCCAGCAGGAGCAGCGGTCTTCGAAGTGACCCATTGCCTCACTGGCCTGCCCCGCAGCTCTGGGGAGCCCCAGAACCCCTGCCCAGATGGTGGGTCCCAGGGCCTCTCTTCCAGCCCTTTCTTCACTCCCCCCTGAAATGCCTGCTACAGCGAGCATGAGCAAGTTTCCCCGGCAGGCCTGGCAACCAGCCCAAAGTACCTGCCACAAGTGTGACATTCCTTTGAAGTCTTAGGTTTTGACTCGAAATTACATACAGATTCTGCGTTCTGCTCCATGATGTTTCCGTTTTTGTTTTATCTAAAAATAGTGCTTGAACTTACTTCCACTGAAGAAAAGCAGCTCTCCGGAAGGTGCCAGGCTTGTCCTGAGGCTTCACAGGTGCCCCAGGCTCCCTGCCATGGACCTCTGGGCACTCAGGGCTGCAACACTTGAAAGGGTGGGCGCCACCCCTTGGGTGGACTGGACCTCTGGCTTTTCACCTCCAACCTGCGCACAGACACCCTCCAGGAGCCACCCCTAATTTCAGCCCTTCTGCAACTGTAGCTCACCCTGACCCGTGCCCTGGGGCCATCAGGAGAGACGGTCTCCTTCTGCCGGGGACCATCCTTCCCACCCTGCCCGGGACTGAAAGCATCTCGGCCAAAGAGAAGGGAGCCCCAAGCAAACCACAGTTCCCAGATGGCACTGTTGGCTCTCTGGGAGCCCGCTGCACCCTGCTCTCCCGGGGGAGAAGCCTAGAAATTTCTCTTGCTTTCCTGAAGCTGGTAGGAGCTGAGCTTTAATACTTGCAGCTCAAAGAGTCCGAATTAATCAACCTTCCCTAGAGAGGGGACCCCTCAGGGGACTTGCTCATTCTTCTCAAATACTTGAAGCCATCATGGGGAGCAGGACACATGGCCCAGAACCGAGACCGAGACGTAGGGAATGGAATGAGGCAGATTAAAGATGGGAGAAAGAAGTACTTTGGGTCAGATCCTTCCAAAGACAGAAGCTAATGAGCTCCCCATCACTGGAGGAATGTACACAGAAGCTGAGGGCCTCCTGGTAGGGATGGAGGTACTGGATGGGGAGAAATGGGCTCTTCCTCCATAAAGTCGCTTCCCTTCTCGAATCTCGAATTCCATGATACTCTCAGCCCTGTCTGAGGGTGTCACCTTCTGGCTCCAGTGATGGCGCGTGCCCGAAATGACCGTTCCTCTCTCAGCTGGAAGCACTATGCGGTCGGCAGGTGGGTGCACAGACCCCGTGAGACTGTTCTCAGCAGAGGTGTGGGAAGTGCTGTCCACATGTCGGGATTCTGGAGACAGGAAGACCCAGTGACACTTGCCTGAAGCTTTCCACCGCTGCTGGGGTTTATGCCCCTCGTGTGCAAGCTTCCCTGCGAGGGGCAGTGCCTACCATCTTGGCAATGCTAAGTATAGCCTGAAGAATTTCTCATGCCCTCTCTGGCCAGACAACTTCTCCCCCAGGAAAGATGAGACCAGCAGCAAGAAAAGCACAGACCCAAGTCAAGCGTGCTCACGGAGGTCTGACTTCCCTGAATCCCACTCCCACCCTGACTGAAATCGTCTAGAAAATGTAGAAGTGTGGGGGGCGGGACAGGAAATGGGGATTGCAGGTGTATTAAAATAAGGTAAAGAGACAAGTGCACACCTTGGATTGTGAGGAATTTCTAAACACATCGTAGATAAGGCCAGGTTGGAGAAGGTTCCTGAAAGTGAGCCTCAGCTCAAACAGCAATAGACAGCAAACATCTGGTGGGCCGGTAGGGCCAAGGGACCCTTCCTCCAATGTGGGCAACAGCGCCCAAATGGACAGGCTGCTGGTCTGGCCGCTCTGGCACAAGGACACATACCAGACACCCTGAAGACAAAGGGCCCCGTCAGTGTGCCCCCTATCGGTGGCTGCCTGAGAGTGGGGCCCCAGCTAAGCCAGCGGGGCGCCCTCCCACCAGGTGGCTGGCGGGCTGGCGGGCTGGCGGGGTATTACTTCAGGTCTCCAGCAGAGGGCAGTAAAGTGCTCCCAGAAGAGGCACCTTCCCCAGATCCGCACAGAAACCGTCAAGCTCCTCGGGCTGCAATAACCTTGGAAATGACAACTCTCCAGACTCAAACCTGAGGGTAAGATTCCTTTCTATATTTACATAGCTCTAATTTTAGTCAAAGCAGTACAGCGCTTTTTAAATATCCAGTGGTTCTCTAAGACTTATAACAAAATTGAGGGGTGCCTGGGTGGCTCAGTCGGTTAAGCGTCTCCCTTTGGCTCAGGTCATGATCCTGAGGTCCTGGCATCGAGCCCCGGAATCGGGCTCCCTGCTCAGCGGGGAGTCTGCTTCTCCTTCTCCCTCTGCCCCTCCCCCAGCTCGTGCTCTCTCTCTCTCAAATAAATAAATAAAATCTTAAAAAAAAAAAAAAAGACAGGGGCGCCTGGGTGGCTCAGTCGTTAAGCATCTGCCTTTGGCTCAGGGCGTGATCCTGGCGTTCTGGGATTGAACCCCACGTCAGGCTTCTCTGCTGGAAGCCTGTTTCTTCCTCTCCCACTCCCCCCTGCTTGTGTTCCCTCTTTCACTGGCTGTCTCTCTCTGTGTCAAATGAATAAAAATAAAATCTTAAAAAAAAAAAAAAAAGACATAACAAAATCAGCATTCTCCTTTCCGGCTCACCTCATCACTCCCCACATGCAACGCTCTCAGTTAGTTGTTTCTAATGTTGTTTAATCTCCGTATTTCTGAATAACCTGCTTAGAATTCTAGTGCTTGATTGTTTCATTGTAGGTATCACTTTGACTTACGATGACGGGAGATGAAGATTTCTCTTTCTTACCACCTTGCCCAGGCTGCCCCTTCGCACGCACACACGCTCCTCTCTCTCTCCCAGGGTAATTATCTCACTACTTATTTTTTATTAAATCAATATTGCGCCTCTGTATAGGTTTCTGCCGTCTCTGGACAGAGGGAAGGCCTGATTTGCCGTCATGATTTTCTACCCGACGTCGCTCCTGACCAAGATATTCATTGCATGGCCCAAGAGTGACAATGGACGTGGGCCCATAGAAATCACTCATCTTGCCACACACTCCGTCATCCGGAAGCCAGTGGCCTCACTGGAAGGTGAATGGCCTTCAGAAGACTCAGTCGTCCCTGTCTGCTAGAGACCACACCCTGGGAGGCGGAGGCTCTGTCTCAGGAGGCAGCATATGCTCTCCCTCCGCCAGTTCGTACCAGGCATTTCTTCTCCCACATCCACCAGGACAGCGCCAGAAACCAGACTGGCCATGACGTCTCCCCCTGTGATGCCTAATAACCACCATCACGATTTCTGCTGCTTATCCCCACGACTTTGAACTCTGCTGATTTGGAAATCTCTGTTCCCAGGGAAGAAATGCTTCCACGGTGGAACCCGGCAACGGGCCCCACTTGGTTAGTGGGTGAGACCGGGAATTCCGGGTTCCTGCTGCCATTGAATCAACAGACACAACACGAGGTTACCTCTCGCCTCGTGGGACTGACGCTGGCCATCAAATGAGGCTGCTTAGATTCTGCAGTGAATGGACGGCTGAGGTCTGAAACCTAGAGGACTTTCTGGGGACACCTCTTAACTCCTCCATGCCCAATAATAAAAGCGAATGTAAAGCTACCACAAGCAAAAAAGGCAGGACCCCTGAAAAATCAGGCTGTTGCAGATTGCACCGTTGGACCACACAGCATTCTAATATGGAACATGGTGTGGATGGTAGAAGAAGGAGATTGTAGGGTCGGTTATGACATGGTGAGCCGTAAGGAAAGCAAGGACTATTGCAATAACGCATATTTGCTTCTTGTTTAGTGTGTGTGTGTGTGTGTGTGTGTGTGTGTGTGTGTGTGTGTGTGCTTGTATATATTGCTAATTTCCTTTTCACTATCTCCCCCTTCCCCTTAGGATTTCATTAAAGGACTGCTGGCGATGGTTGATTTCACAATTTAGTCTTTAGGTCACAGGGTAGTCAGCTGAGAGTGCAATTCAACTTGAGGAGTAATTAATATCCCCCACAGATGAGCACTGTGACGGTCACCCCATGGCTGGAAACGGTGACTATTAGGACGGTGTCTCCCCTTTTGAGACAGTTCCATGCCCACTCTGCTCTGCTCTGCTCTGCTCTGCTCAGTGATGCCAGCCTCAATCTGATCGTTTCTTTTCTCACTTGCCACTGGATCTCTGCCATTTGAGGGTGACAAGCTGGAGAGCAGAGGCAAGAAAAGGGGAAGAGGGACTCGCATCCCTTCCTCCTTGCTTGCATCCATTCCTGGCCGTATAACCCCAGCAAAGACTGTTGACCTTGGCAGTGGCAGCTGGCTCTGGAGGACATTGGTTCCTGTTTCCAACTTCCTTCAGCAGTCCCAGGACCAGCCTCATTGCATCCCCTTGGAGGAGTTGGCAACAGCTGGGCAGTGCCCCTTCCTTAAGGGTCAGAGTCTTAGCGCGTGAGACTCTCCTCTGAGATCTCGACATGCAACTAGCAGCCAACAGCACCCCCGCCCCAGGAGTCTAAGTGACAGCTATGCAGAGCCCCTCCTTTGAGCTCTGAAGACACTAGCTCTGGCCAGGCAACAGCCCCTCTGGAGAGGTCTGAGTCCCAGCCCCGTGGGACACCTCCTCCGAAAACCTCTCTTCCCCTCCTCCCATAGCCCTGGGGTGGTAGATGTTTCCGAAGGCTACTGTCTCTGTGTGTCCTCAGAGTTTCTATCCATTCCTTTCAGTCCTCCAGGACCTGATTCAACAATCCCCTCTGTGCTTCTCTTTCTCTGGTAAACCAGTGTGCTTTCTGCTTTTATAACTGGGTTCCGACTGATACAGCCCTAGTGGGTCAATATGGTTAATCCCATTTCTAGTGCTTGGAGAAAAAGAAGGAAGATTGTGCTCAAATTCTTACAAAAACTTATTTTATTTTATTTTATTTTATTTTATTTTATTTGAGAGAGGCACAGAGAACACAAGCAGGGGGAGGAGCAGAGGGAGAGGGAGAAGCAGTTTCTCCACCGAGTGAGGAGCCCCACACAGGTGGGGCTCGATCCCAGGACCTCGAGATCATGACCTGAGCTGAAGTCAGATGCTCAGCTGACTGCTCCACTCAGGTGCCCCACAAAAACTTTTTTTTTTAAATTACCAAATAGTTTGTGCTAAATTGCTCAAGGGAATAGCATCTAGAGGAGGAAAACTACAAAATGTATGTGAGCAACGTAAAATATAACAGAACCAATGGAGACATCTACTGTTAGAGGACGAAAGTCCCAATATTTTAAGGATATCAAGCAATAACTGTACATATAAATCTACCGATGTAGGGGCGCCTGGGTGGCTCAGTCGGTTAAGCGTTGGACTCTTGATTTTGGGTCAGGTCACGATCTCGGGGTCATGCGAGGGAGCCCCATGTCTAGCTCTGTGCTCAGCAGGGAGTCTGCTTAAGGACTCTCCTCCTCCTCTCCCCTTGCCCCTCCCCCTGCTTGCTCTTGCACTCGCTGTCTCTAAAATAAATAAATAAATATCTTTAAAAAATCAACAGATGTAATGAAATTCTATTCAATATCCCTCAGGGATTTTTCTTTGGAAGCACAACCGAAGAAGTCTAAAGTTTATCAGGAGGAATGAATCATCAATAGTCAATAAAATATTGAAGAGAAGAGGACCCTGCATGACAGTTATTAAAATACATTAAATACAAATGCACAAATGTATTAAATGTATTTAAATACATTAAAATAGCGTGAACTGGTTCCATGTCCAGTAACAGTGACATGGCTTTCATTGAGTTAAAACTTCCTTCAGATAGTAAATACACACTCTGAACAAAATATAAAAGCACAACTATTTTGAGGTACTCAGGAATGCACAGAAGCCAGAAGTTAGAGATATTGACCATCAAAAGAAGGGAAATGTGTTAAAAAATCATGTTTGTTTTTCACCTGAGAGCACTCCTGGTCCTTGCGGGATGGGGTGGCTAATGCTGCAGCGGAAAGCTCCGGTCTCACTGAGGAGGGAGACTCCCTGGAGCTGCTCGAGGAGTCGTAAGCTAGAAGTTGGGGCATCAAGAGCAAACGGAATACGAAGGTGAATCCCAGAAAGGATGAAGCCATTAAAAGAGGGGAACCAACAAACTGGGTATAAACGCTACAAAATCCTGGGCTCACCTCGGAGACTCCAAGGTTACTGGTGAAAAGCAAAAATAGGAAGTCTGAAAGAAATCCTGAGAGTGTTCAGCTGCTGCCCCTTGGAGAGGAGACAGTATGTAGTTTGAGTCCCGCCATGTTAACTAATTGCCGGAAGGAATATCAACGCTCTTCCTAGGAAGATAGAAGGCTCTATACTCTCTCAACATACCATTCATGATAAAAAACATTACAGGAGCTGTATGAAGAAACAGGAAAATAAGACTCAGGGGAAAAAATAATTAATAGAAACCAAGGATTGGGGGCACTTGGGTGGCTTAGTGGGTTAAGCGTCTGCCTTGGGCTCAGGTCATGATCTCGGAGTCCCTGGAAGGTTGGGCTTCCTTCTCAGATTCAGTGGGGAGTCTGCTTCCCCCATCCCTCTTCTCCCCATTCCCCTACTCATGCTCTCTTTCTCTAATAAATATATAAAGTCTTTTAAAAAATTAAAAAAGAAAAAAAAAGAAACCAATGTTTGTATGACAAAGATGTTAGAATTTGCATAAGGACTTTAAAGCAGATATTATTGGGGTATTTCTATATGCTCAAGAAGGTAAAGGAAAAATGCTCACAATGAATGAACAGAAAACAAAGGCAGAGAAATAGCAATTCTAAAGGAGGGGCACCTGGGGGGCGCAGTGGTTAAGCATCTGCCTTCAGCTCAGGGCGTGATCCCAGCGTTCTGGGATCGAGCCCCACATCAGGCTCCTCCGCTATGAGCCTGCTTCTTCCTCTCCCACTCCCCCTGCTTGTGTTCCCTCTCTCGCTGGCTGTCTCTATCTCTGTCAAATAAATAAATAAAATCTTTAAAAAAAAAAAAGAAAGAAATTCTAAAGAAGAAGGAAACAAATTTTGAGGTTGAAAAGTACGATATATGAAACAAAAAATTCACATAACAACAGAGTAGAGTTGGCAGAAGGGTCAGCAAATGTGAGCCTGAAAAATAGAAATTATTCCATCGGAAGGGGGAAAGAGTATGGAATAAACTAAGGAAGGCCTCAGAAATCTGTGGGACATTGTTATTCAGCCTAACACAGGTGTAACTAAAGTCTCAGAAGGAAAGGGAATTGTTATTGGAGCAGAAAAAATATTTGGAACAACCAGTGGCTGAAAATGCCCCAAACTTGGTGAAAAACATAACATAAAAGCTCACTGAATCCCCAGGAAAATAAAAACAAAAGGACGATTAGGCAGATCATAGTCTAAAGACCAAAAAGGAAGGGGAAATCTTGACTGCAGCTCATAAAAACAAAGTAAACAAAGAAATATAGCATACAGAGGTGTGCGTGTGAATGAGGGACGACATATCATCAGAGACCAGGGAGGCCGGAACAGAACGGACTGACGTCATGAACGTGCTGAGAGGAAAAAATTAATCCAGAATTGTATACCCGGAAAAAAATATCCTTCAAACACAAGCGGAAAAAAAGACATTTCAAATAAGTGAAAGCCAAGAGAACACATTGCCGGCAGAGCTGCTCTATAAGAAATAGTAAAAGAAGTTCTTCAGGCTGTGAGGAAGTTACAGCTGAAGGAAACTCAGATTTCGAGAAAGGAAGGAACTCTAGAAACGGCAAACATGGAAGTAGTTCTTGAAAAAAATATATTAGTCTCTTAATTTCATTTAAAAGATATCAAATATATAATTTAAAGGATTTACTATAATTTAAATTTATAATTTATATATATTACATAATATATTATGCATAATTATATAATATATAATATATAATAATTATATATTAATATAAATTATACTTTGTATAAGATTTAACTTAAAAGATATGATTGAAGTAAAAAATCANNNAAAATCATAATCCCGTATTACAGAGTTTATAATGTATACAGTAGTAATACATATGAAAAAGTAACAAAGAAACAGGAGATTGTTATGACGTTCTTACCTCTGATGTGAAGTCATACAATATCTCTGAGAAGCTGAGGATACATACTGGCATCCCTAGAGCAAATACTACAAGATAGTGCAAGGAAGTTCAGCTGAAAGGTCAATAGAGAAAAGATTGTTTTTTAAATGTTTAATTAATCCAAAATAGCATATGGAAAATAAACAGCAAAATTGATAGGCCTACATTCAACAATATCAGGAATTATGTTAAATGCGAATGAATTAAACATTCCAGTTAAAAAGCAGAGCTAATCAGCCTGGCTAAAAGAGCAAGAATCCTTATGATTTTCTTTTTTTTTTTTTTTAAGATTTCATTTATTTATTCGACAGAGATAGACACAGCCAGCGAGAGAGGGAACACAAGCAGGGGGAGTGGGAGAGGAAGAAGCAGGCTCACAGCGGAGGAGCCTGATGTGGGGCTCGATCCCACAACGCCGGGATCACGCCCTGAGCCGAAGGCAGATGCTTAACGACTGCACTACCCAGGCGCCCCTGAACAACTGTCTTTAAATAACTCATTGGCCAAAGAAGAAATCATAGAAAAAAATTAGAAAATATTTTGGACTGAATAATAATGAAAATACAATACCTCCAAAGGTGTGGAATGCAGCTAAATCAATGCTTAGAAAGAAATACATGCCATTAACTGCTTATATTAGACAAGGAGAACAAATTCAAATTCAGTGGTGTAAATTTCCACCTAAAGAAACTAGGAAAAGATGACCAACCAAACTTAGTATAAATTACAGACTTTGGTTAATAATGAAGTATCAGTATTGGCTCATTAACAGTAACTACTGTATCATAGTAATGGGAAATGGGATTGGGGAATTGGGGTTAGGGGCATGGGAAGTCTGTACTGTCTTTTCAATTTTTCTGTAAATGTAAACCTTCAAAAAAAAATCTGTTAAAAGGAATAAATATTAGCCAATGTGATTCAGCCACACATTAAAGGGATGGTCCATCATGACCAAGTAAGATTCATTCTAGGAATGTGAATTTGCTTTAACATTCCAAGAGCAATCAGTATAATCCACCTGTTACCAGTTTCTTCTGTTAACAAAATTTGACAGAATTCAACACCCATTTGTGATTTTTTTTTTAAATTTCAACAGATTAGTAGTAGATGGGAACTTCTTCCACCTGATAAAGGAGATCTAGATAGATAGATAGATAGATAGATAGATAGATAGATAGCCAGCCTTTGGCTAATTTTATATGAATGAATGAATTTTATATGAATGAATGACTAGATGTTTTTCCTCTAAAATCAGCAGTAAGACAAGATATTTACTCTTGTCACTTCTACTCAACAGTGTACAGATAGATCGAGCTAGTATAATAAGAAAAGAAGAGAAGGAATGCATAACGATTGAAAAGGAGGGAGAAAAGCCATCAGAGTTTGTATAGGATTGAAATGATCAGTTGTGAGCCTGGGCGGAGAATCTGGCTCGGCCCAAGCAGAGGCACTCTGGTGAGGGAAAGAGATATGCTCCATTCTGGTGGTCGCCCGGCGCTGCCACATGGTTTTATAAACTGAAGGAGATCCAAATGCAAGGTCAGTATTCCCCCATGGGAGATTTGTGGTGTTCTGGGGAAGCGCAGGAAGCTAAGGTGCTAAACTGTAAAGACAGAGCAAAAACTCTTGGCGTAAGAGACCGACTCATGCTAGAGGAGGGACCCGTAAGAACCACACAGCAGTTTCTATCTCAAGACACGTGTCATATTTTGGACCCGTATGGTGTGGGAGGTGAAAGAGCTAAGCGCAAAACACCCAAAGGGCAGATTTTCAGGGCTGGGGAGACAGAGCACTTTTAGGTTCTTAACCAAAGACCTGGGAGGATCACAGCTGAAGAACAGGGATGAACCAGAGGTGGGCTGAACCCGAGTCATACAGCAATCCTTCCATTCCGTAGCTCAGTCTTAGACTGAGACAATCAGCCTCTCCCCTTATTTTCCTAACAGAGAAAAGTAGAAATCCTTGCTACTGAGAGACATAATTTGCATAGTCTCCATGGTCCTTTTATACACAAAGTCTAGCAGTGACAATTAAGAAAGTAGTAGACATGCAAAAAGGTAGGGAAAAGTCACCAAAAAATAGGAGACCCACTGGGGATCCAGACGGTGGAGTTAGCAGCCAGCCCATAAAGATAACTATAACTAATACATGAAAATAAATGGAGGGATGCCCGGGTGGCTCAGTCGGTTAAGCATCTGCCTTTGGCTCAGGTCATGATCCCGGGGTCCTGGGATCAAGCCCCGCATTGGGCTCCCTGCTCAGCAGGGAGTCTCCTTTTCCCTCTCCCTCTTCCTGCCACTCCCCCTGCTTGTGCTCTCTTCCTCTCTCTCTGTCAAATAAATAAATATAATCTTTAAAAAAGAGAGAGACTAAATGGAGAAAAAGATGCATTAAATGGTAAAAAGGTAGAGAATTTCAACAGGGTATTAGAATATGGTTAAAAATCCAGTGACCATTCTGGAATTGAAAAAAAAAATCAGAATTTAAGAACTTTATCAGATAGCTTTAACAGCAGATTGGACACAGTACGTGATTGGTTCGGTGAATTCAAGCGAACTCAATAGAAAATATCCAAATTGAAGTATGCGGAGAAAAAATATAGGGGTAGGAGGGACAGAGCGGAGCATAAAGGAAGAAAAATATGTAAGGCACATTCAAAAGTTCTAACACACATGTACCTGGAGTCCCAGAAAGAAGAGAGTGACAAGGCACAATCAGTGTTTAAGAAATAATGCCTGAGACTTTTCCAAACACCACAGATTCAGTTATATTCCATTATATAAAGCACAGCAAAATCCAAGCAGGATAAATATAAAGTAAATCACATGTAGGCTTATAACAAACTGCTAAAAAGCAAAGACAAACTGTAAATGCAGTCAGAGGCAAAAGGAACCATTACCTTAAAAGAAGTAACAGAAAAACTGGTAACTGACTTTTACTGTAATCTCTGGAATACAGGGAATCAAAAGAGTAACATTTAAGGAGCCAAAAGAATAAGTTGCCAACTTAGAATTCTATACCTATCAAACATGTCCTTTGATGTTAGAGGTGAAATAAACATGTTTTTGACCAAACAAAAATAGAAAACGATTACCACCAAACCAGCCCCAAAAGAAATCAAAAGGAAGTCCTTCAGAATGAATGAAAATAACCCCAGAGGGAAGGACAGAACTGCAGGAAGGAATGAATGGTACCAAAAAAGGATAAATAGGTAGGTGAATATAAAACAATACTGATTACTTAACCCAGCAATAATGATGATGTAGCCTAAGCTTAGAGTAAATGTATGAGCACAAATGAACGTCAATAATAGTGCAAAGGACGAGAGGAAGTAAAGTTCTTGCCTTGTTCAAGAAGTAAAAATATGACCTTAAGGTAGTTGCAATAATGCAGGGATGCAATTTAGATCCACTAGGAGAAAGAAAAAAAAAAAAAAAAAAATATATATATATATATATATATATATGATGCAAACAGAAGTGAAAAATACAAAAATAGTTGATAAATCAAGAAAGGCAGGAAAGGAGGAATTCAGGAACAAAGAATAAGTGATTCAGAAAAAAATCAAACCACACGATGGAAGGTTAAATTCAACCATGTCAGTAACTAAATTAATTATAAAGGGATAACTGGTCCAATTAAAGTTTTAAATTGCCAAATTGGGCTACAAATACAGGACCCAACTATCAGTGGTTTATTAGAGACACACATGATATATGAGCACGAAGGTTGAGTTAAAAAAAATGAAAAGAGATATTGCATGAAACTATTAGCAAAAAGCTGGTGATTATATTACTATCAAATAAAGTAGATTTAAAGGTGAGATGTATTATTAAACGCAAAAAAGAAGAAGCAGCTTTCCAAAATTCATATGCTCCCAGTTTAAAAGCTTCAAATATTTAAAGCTAAAATAACAAAATTTTTAAAAAGAAATGGAGAAATTCAAAATCAGAATTATAGATTTTAATACATTTCTCAGTAAATGATAAAACAAGTGAGCAAACAATAAAGTAGCAAGAGATGGAATAGTAAATAAAATGATTAACCAGCTTGACCTAGTTAACACACATATAAAACATACTCATTAACTTCAGAATGAATATTCTTTCTAAATACTTGTGGAACATTTGCCAAAATAGACTATATGATGTGCCCTAAAGCAAATAACAACAATTCTCAAAGGGCTAAAATTAAACAGATTATGCTCTCTACTAGAGTGAAATTCAATAAAAAACCTCAACAAAAAGATAACTAGAGAATGTCCAAATGCTTGGAAATTAAGCAACACGTGCCTAAATAGTCCATAGGTCGAAGAAGTAATCAGAATAACAGAAAATATTTTGAACTAAAGGCTAATGAAAGTTTCTGAGATGCATCTAAAAGTAGTGATTACAGAGAGATTTATCGTTTTAGATGCAATTATTAGAAAAAAAAAAAGACGTGGAAAATCAACTTTTCTTAACTTTTCTATCTCGGTAAGCTAGAGAAACAGCAAATTACACCTAAAGAAAGTAGAAGGAACGAACTAATAAAGATGAAAGCAGAGATCAAATTGATAGGAAAAAGGATAATAAAGTCAACATAGATGAAAGGTAGGCTTTTAAATAAGTAAATAGAATCTATAACCCCCTGGCAAGACAGATCAAGAAAAGAGAGAGAGAGAGAAAAAAAAAACACATATTATGTCACTGAGAAAAGAGATCATTGCTACAGATCCTACAAACATTAAAAGATATGGTGATATCAAGTACCATTTATTTATGCCAATAAATTTGACAACTTAGATTAAATGAGCAAATTCCTTGAAAACATAACTTAAAATACAAGAAAAAGTAGAAAGACTGCAGTCTGATATTCATTTAAAAAACTGAATCTTTAATTTAAAACCCTCTTTCAAGGAAACCTCCAGGGCCAGTTATCTTCACTAATGAATTCTTCCAAATATTTAAGGAAGAAATAATGCCAATCATATACAAATACTTTCAGAGAATAGAGACCAAGAAAACGCTTCCAAACTTGTTTTTTAAAGCTAACATAACTCTGATAAGAAAATCTGACATTTTTATTATTATATATTATAAGAAAGGAAGGGAAAATTACAGGTCAATATCACTCATAAATATAAATGTAAAAATCTCAAGTAAACTATTAGTAAATCAAATTTAGTGACACATAAAAAGGGGAAATAAATCAGGACCAAGTTGTTTAGTCGAAGAATGTAAGGTTACTGTAACATTCTTTCAATGCAATTCACCACGTTAACAGAATGAAGAAGAAAAATTATATAATCATCTCAATAGATATAGATTTATTCTTTGACAAAATTCAATATTTGTTCATAACAAACTACCGGAAAACTGGGACTAGAAAGAAACTTCCTTAATTGAATAAGTGGCACCTACCAAACAGCTAACATCTTTTAATAGTGAAATAGTGAATACTGTCCCCTGCAATTAGAAACAAGACGAGGAAGGCTACTATCACTGCTTCTATTCAACATTGTACTGAAGATTCTAGCCAGTGGAATAAGGCAAGAAAAAGGAAAGGCATAAGACTGGGAGGGAAAAAGTAAAACTAACACATATTCACATATGACTGATGGTATATGTCAATAATTCAAAAGGATTTGTGAACAAACTATTAGAATTAATAAATCCAGAAAGTTTGTTTAAACAAAGTGACTTCACCAATCAATTGTATTTCTGTATAATCTTAAGACAAATTGGATATAGAACTTAAACATCCACTATTTAGAAGGGAATTTTTAAAAATCAAATGCCTCTGAATGAAAATAATGAAAAAATTGCAAGATACACTGAAAACTATAAAACATTGTTGAGATAAATTAAATAAGACTAAAACGGAAAGACATTTCATTCGTATTGATTAGTAGACTCAATACTGTTTCCCTCCAAATATCAATTATCTCTCCTAATTGATTTATGGACTCAGTAGCATCTCAGTCAAATCCCAGCAGGAAATTGAAAAGCTGACTCTAACATATACACAGAAATGAAAAGCAACCAAAATAGCCAAAATGGTCTTGAAGGAAAAGAAAGCTGGGGTACTCACACCACCAGATATTAATACTTAAAATATAAAGCTACAATGCTTAAGAAGACTATATGGTTTTGGTGGAAGGATAAACAGATAGAAGAAGGAAGTGAGCTAGTGTCCAGCCACAGACCCACACTTCTATGGTCAACTGATCTTTTTTGTAATGGCCAACTGATTTTTGACAATGGGCCAGTGAAATTCAAGGGATAAAGGATGCTTTTAAAATAAATGTTCTAATGTTCTTCCATCAGTTGGCTATCCATATAGGTAATAAGGAACCTTGATCTTTACCTCACATCATACACAAAATTAATTTGAAATAGATCATAGATCTGAATGTGGGAGACAAAAGGGTCTAAAGCTTTTAACTGAAAACATAGAAGGATGTGTTTTTGAGATCTCGGGATAGGCAAAAAATTCTGAAACAGGACACCAAAACCATGAACTAGAAAATAAGTTTCATTAAAATTAAGACCATCTGTTCATTAAAAACATCAGGAGAGTGAAAAAGCAAGCCCCATACTGGGAGAAGATATTCACAATACATATACATGAAAAATCAATAAAACAAAGACAAACAACTCATTGGCCAAAAAACGTAAGCACTTCACAAGAGAGAATGTCCAAAATGACCAATGAACACATCACTATTCATCAAGAAAAAGCCAATTAAAACTACAATGAGACATCACTACACACCCTCCAGAATGAGTAAGAATAAAGACTGACAATACTAAGTGTTATCAATTATGTGGAACACCTGGAACTCTCTCACCTAATGTTTTGGGGAGTGTTAACTGATAGGATTACTTTGGGGGAACTTTTGGACAATTTTATGTAAAGTGAAACATACACCTATCTCATCACCAAGCAACTTGAATCCAGGGTAATACCTAAGAGAGATTACTATACACGTGTCCCTCAGAAATGCTTAGAGTAGCATACAAAAATGTTTCTAGTAGCTTTGTTCAAAATAGCCACAGACTGGACAAAACTCACATGCCCACCAACAGTAAAACGGATCCCTGCTACAGTCACACAATGGAATACTACACAGCAATGAAAGCAGCAAACTTCTGCTCTTCTCAACAATATGGGTGAGTCTCACAGCAGCAATAATGACCAAAAGGAGTAGATGTTAAAATCTATGCACTGTTCGATTCCATTGTCATGCAATTCAAGACTTAGCAAAACTAACTTGTGGTGATAGAATCCAAATAGTGGCTGCCTCTCGGTGTTTTTGGTGGGTGGAGTCTTCTGGGGCTGGAAATGCTCCATTTCTGGACTCAGGCGTTGGTAATAGGGGAACATATAATTTGTGAGCATTTGTGATTTGTGCAATTTTCCTTACGGTTGTTACACTTCAGTGACGAGTTGAAAAACAGAACGCTAACAAGGAGAGCTGCTGACAATGGGAGGGGGCAATGGGTCGCCACATCCTTTGCTGGAATAATTATAAATCAACACAAACTTTTGGAGGGAAAATTAAAGAAAAACCTTAATAACAGACATACCGTTTACCCAGTAATTTCATTCTTAGAAAAATCCCTAGAACCAGACAAACTGGCAAAGATGTGTTCACAAGGATGTCATCACACAAAGCTGTGTGCACAAGGATGTCACTGTCATTATTATTACAATGTCAAAAAAAATTTGACAACACCTGAATGTCCGGCGACATGCTGAATACAATACAGCTATTAAAAATCCTATTACATTCGAAAGGTTATGGACTTCTGAAGATGTTCGTGGTATATTGCGACATGAAAATATCATTTGACTCTTGCTTCTCCTCCAGTGGCCTTCCATCTGCTTACATTGTGATCTGAGATTTCTGATGCCTCCTCCTTCCACCCACGGTTCTTTAGACAGGCTTTATTTTTTTTTTAAACATTTTAGATTTGCAGAAACATTGCAAAGATATTACAGAGTTCCCATATACTCTTCACCCGGTTTCCCCTGTTATCAACATAGACATTAATATGAACATTGGTGACAGTTAACCAACCAGTATTGATACATTTTTGTTAACTGAAGTCTAGAGTTTATGCAGATCCCCTCAGCTTTTCCCTGCAGACGTTTTGCTGTGGGATCCCATCCGGGATAGACCTTAATACTTTAGTTATCATATCTCCTTGGGTTCCTCTTGGTTCTGCCAGTTTCTCAGACTTTGCTTCTTCTGGGTGACCTCAATTTTGAGGAGTAATGGGTGGTATTTATAGACGGCCTCTCTGTTGTGGTTTACCTGATGTTTTTCTCATGGTTAGATTGGGGTCATGGGTTTGGGGGAGAAAGCCATTGGGAGTTTGATGGAATGCCATTACATTTATAGGATAATTTGGGCAGAATCGACATTTCCACAATCCTGAATTTTCCTTCAGGGATGTGGTACATTTCTCCAACCGACTCCAGTCTTCTTTTACGATCGTCAGCGAAGTTTTATAGTTTGCTTCTTGTGGACCTAAACATATTTCTTGTTAGGTTTATTTCAAGGTATTTTATAGCTTTCGCGGCTGTGGTGAGTGGGATCTTTCGAAAGATGCTAAATTACATTTGTTTCTAAATTACATTTATTTCTAAATTGTCCTTGCTGGCCTCCTGGAAAGCCATTGATTTTTGTAAATTTATATTCTGACTAGCCATCCTAATAAATTCACACATAGTTTATGATAGTTCCGACTTGATTCTCATGATTTTTTGATAGCCAAGAATCTCTTATGCAAATAATTATTTTGCCTCTTTCTTTTAAATATTTATGCATCTCAGTTCATTTTCTTTTCTTATTACATTCGTTAGCAGTTCCGAAGCAATGGTGGTTAAGAACAGAGACAGCAGGCATCTCTGGTTTTTGACTGACATCAGCTTTTCTCTTGCTTTTATGATGTTTCTTATAGGTTTCTGATAATCTCTTACATTTTGGAAATGTCCTTCTGTTCCTATTTTAGTAGGATTTTATATTCAGAATGAAAATTGAATTTATCAATGCCTTTTTTTTAAAAAAAAGATCTTATTTATTTATTTGACAGAGAGAGAGACAGCGAGAGAGGGAACACAAGCAGGGGGAGTGGGAGAGGGAGAAGCAGGCTTCCCGCTGAGCAGGGAGCCCGATGCGGGGCTCGATCCCAGGACCCTGGGATCATGACCTGAGCCAAAGGCAGACGCCTAACGACTGAGCCACCCAGGTGCCCCATCAATGCCTTTTTTGATATGTGAGAATTAGCATCTTTTTTTTTTTTTACATTATCGTCTTAGTACGATAATTATTGCTCTGTTTTGTTTCTTTTCATGGTGCCAATTTGCTTCCTGGACCAGGCACCCTCAGGGGAACTTCTCTGTCAGCCTTTGCCCTCTGCAGCTGGCGTAAAGCTCACCTAAGACTCCCTGTACTTCTGGCCACCTCAGAGGGCAAGGCACATACGTGGAACTCAAACAATGACTGGCCTACACAATTGCAGACAAAGCTCACATCAGCTACCGATGGTGAGTGCCCGATGGGGGGCCATGGGAAAAGAGAAAGCCCATTTGCTCACCCAGAACCATAGGAAAGGCACAGGGATAGGAGGGACCAGGACCCTCAGAAGGTTGAGGTGAAGTCTATGGCTGAAAATACGGAATCTTTATTTAAAACCTATGCAAAAAGCAGTGAGACCCCCCAGATTGCCCACCCCATCCCCTCCCATGGCAGTCAACGGGCTACCCCTCTGCCACACCTGCAGACTACTAGAGTTGTCTTTTCTAGAGAAATGGACACAGAATCTTCTAACTTGACTTCACCAGGCATTGAAGAGGGTGGGAAAGTGCTAAATTAAAAACAGATAACCTGGGTGCCTGGGTGGCTCAGTCGGTTAAACGTCCCACTCTTGATTTTGGCTCAGGTCATGATCTCAGAGTCGTAAGGTCAAGCCCTGCACTAGGCTCTGCACTGGGCATGGAGCCTGCTTAAGATTCTCTCCCTTCCTCTACCCCTCCCCACCTCTCAGAAACAAAACAAGAAACAAAGATAGCACACACACACACAAAACCACAGATGCTTAAGCAGAAGTCGGAGACCTCCAGCTTCCTCCCCACTCAAGTCCAAAATTCGAGGTCTTTCTGACCTGGCCTCACTTTGAACTCACCTAGGACTAGACTTATCACCCCAACTCCCACCTCTGTCCCCCCTCCCCATACACACTGGTAGAGTGGAGGATCACCATTTGCCAAGGAAGGGAAAGCCTGCATCCCACGGACCACATGGAACCAGCCCACGGTAACCTCCAGTAAGCCCTGTCTACAAATCCGCCCACCCAAGCACACAGAGCCCACTTATCGCCCCACTCTCAAGAAGGAAAAGGCAGCCAAGGATCACAGGACATTGGAAAAAAAAAAAAAACCTGCAAGAAAGAGAACACAATAAATAGGGAAGAAAGCAGGTAAAGGAAGGAAAGAAGCAGATAAGACAGAGAATGGTGAGAGGGGGCAATATTCCTACGGAAGATAAAACATTGCACCCATTAAAAATAAAGGAAGCTGTAAGAAACAGAGAACAAGAAATCTTGTTTCTATTTTTTTTAAAGATTTTATTTATTTGAGAGAGAGAGAAAATGAGAGAGCACAAGCAGGGGGAACAGCAGAAGGAGAGGGAGAAGCAGGGGAGCCTGATGTGGGGCTTGATCCCAGAACCTAGGATCATGACTTGAGCTGAAGGCAGATGTTTAACCGACTAAGCCACCCAAGCGCCCCAAGAAATCTTGTTTCTTAATAAAAATTTTAAATATGAGAACCGAAAAAAATTTTAGAAGAGTTTAAATGTTGAAAGATAAGGTCATGGAAATCTCCCAGGAAGTACACTAAAAAGGCAGAGATTGTGGTATATTGATGGACTGAAACGCTACTCTATACTCAATATTAACAGCCTGCTGGTCCAAGCAACAACATGAATGAATCTCAAATATTGCTGAACAAAGGGCTGTAAAAAAACAAATGAAACAAACAGAAACCAGACACCAGAATAACAAGAATATGTGACAGAGGGGCTCCTGGGTGACTCAAGCAATTAAATGTCTGACTCTTGATCTCAGCTCAGGTCTTGATTGCAGGGTCATGAGTTCAAGCCCCACATTGGGCTCTGCACAGGGCGCAGAGCCTACTTTAAAAAAAAAAAAAAAAACAGAAGAAGAAGAAGAAGAAAAATACGTTACAGCAGTCATAGGTATCCCACAAAGCCAATAGTATTATCGACTCTTTTCAGAAGGTTTGCTGATCCCTGCTAGAGGAAAAAATGTCTCTAGGAAAAAACAAAACTCTGATATATGATCTAACAGTTTTGAGGATGTTGAAAATTATAGTGAAAGGCGTTCTCTATAGTGTTGGAGGTTGGATAAAAATCTCAGCTGTTAAAAAAATAAGCAAATGAAAAAAGATGAGTCGATCATGATCTATTATGAACTCTAGGAAAAACAAAAAGCTGTAAAATAAAGGAAATTTAATTATAGTGTGTCTTTGGCTCAGCAGCTCACAATATTCGTGTGGTCATTATAATGAAAACATTGAGTAGGAACACAACCCAACATTGAGATCTGACCAAAATGAGCCCGTGATGGTGGTAGGTGGGGGGCATCAGGGAAACAAAAATGAATTAAGGAAATGAATGAGTGAAAGACTCCCATCTACTGTGTCGGAAAAATCAACAGATAATGTCTCAAACTGATTCATCAGAAGTTAGCCATCTAAGCATAAAATTTAGGGATATGGAGGCAAGTACTAGCTGCACCAAAATGAATTCCAGATGGATCAAATATTTAAACAAAATATTAAAAGTCAATTAGAAGAAAATCGAGGACAATGTTTTTATGATTTCCTGAAGAAGGCCTTTCTAACTATGCCCACAAAGCCATAAATAAAGGAAAAAGAGAAAACATTTGAATTTCCATATAGCAAAGGACGTCATAAATAAGCTCCCCCAAAAATTCTGAATTGAGAAAATAAATTGCATTATATATTTCAAACAAAGGCTTTTGCTATCCTTAATACGTAAACTGCATTTAGAAATCAATAAGAAGACACAAGTTTCCGAATTTAAAATGGACAAAGGATATGATCCAGCAATTCACAAAAGTACAAAAGATAAGTAACCTTGTGAAAATATGCCCATTTTGCCAAGAAAATCATGTCACTTGACACAACAATGAAATGTATCACTTGCACATCAAATTATTGAAGATGAAGCATCCTGGTGACACTGAGCCTGAGCGTGTGGAGAAACCAGCCCACGCACACAGAGTCAACGAGAACTGACATCAGTTCCATCTTTGGAGGGCAATTTGGCAAAATTGCTTCAGAATGTATAGCTGGACATATGTTTTGACCCTGAAATTCTATCTCTGGAACTTATTCCAAGGGAATAATGAGAGAAGCACACAAAATATACACGTAAGGACATCTACTTCAGCATTTTTACAAGAGAAAAATATGAACTAACCTAAATATTAATTTGTTTATGAGTCGTTACAGTGGTCTCCCCTGGGTGCCTGTGACCTTCACGTGAGAAGTGGCTGTCTTGTGTACTATCCGGTGCGGGGTAGGTCTTAGTGTTTTAGGGACGGATGGATGGATGAGTGAGTCCATGAAAGAGGTGAGGGAAAGAGGGGGAAACAATGTTAAAGGTTATTTGCAGTAGTCTAGTTCAGTGATTCTCGTATTTCTTACTTTCACATACTAAAAATTTCCCCCAAAATAGAGGAAACTAATTGCTATACTTTTGATAACTTTTTATTTTGCCAAGTAAGGTCACTGGCGGGAAAAAAGCCACAAAGCTACCTCCATTGTTTACATATGCTGTAACCACCAGTTCATAAAGCAAAGAACATTAACACCAAATTAATAGGGAACGCATAATCTCAAATACAAGATCCTGTAAGTCGAATAGATTTGCTTTATGAAATGATCTGTATTGGTTTATGGCTTTCATCTTCTTCACAACCAAGGAGAAGTTCTTCTCCGGCAGATGTGTCTCCATGGAGAGGCATGTGAAAACTGCTCTGTCGTTTTATAGATTGTCAGACCGAGGCTCTGAGCAGAGGCAGGACCCAACTCTAGTCCCCCAGCAACCAAACAGCAGGAGGAGGACCAGAACCCACATCTCTTGACTCCTGGCCCAGCGCTGTCATCAGGACAGTGCCTATGACCCAGCAACGTGGCTGCACGTTCCTAGAATCGAGCTTTGGAGCTCATCAAACTTCAGATCTGACCTGGGCATAAATTATCTCCACAAGAGCCCCAGGCCTGGTTCCCATACCTCCGGTAGCAGGAAACTCACTATTTGCAGTAGCAGCCCCTTTTATTGTGGGAATGGCTCCATTGTTCTGGCAGCTGTCCCCGCCCTGCCCCCCAGCTGAAATCTGTCTGTCTGCGGTTGCACCCAGCAGTCTTGAATCTGCTCCCCCATCTGCACCAGGCCTGCAGGTTTTGGAATATGCGGCATTCAGGAGTCTTATCCTAGAGTTGGCGGGCACTGGAAAACAACTTCTCTGATACCTCCATCTCCACCCTGCCCTCCTTTCTTATCCCTAATGGACAAGAAGAAAAGAACAACACTGGGAACATATTTTAGCATTTGAATGATAACTGAGTCCAACTTTGCCAACCAGATTTAGAGAGGAGGAGACAGAGACTTAGGGAGAGGGAGAGAGCTGTAGAAGCCATCTGTTCCAACACCCCACACAGGAGAGGTCCCGCAAGAGGCAGGCAGTTGCCCAGATTCTTGAATTTGGGAGCAGGGCTGGAAGTCCAAGGTCAAGGCGCCGTCTGATTGGGTGTCCGGTGAGAACGCACTTCCTGGTTCAAAGATGGCTGTCTTCTGTCCATCTGCTCACGTGGTGCAAGGGGCGGGGGATCTCTCTGGAGCCTCCTTTGTAAAGGGCACTGATCTCATTCATGAGCACCCCACCCTAGGACCTAACCATCTCCCAGAGGCCCCAGCTGCTGATACGGACATATGGGGGATTAGGTTTCAACATATGAATTGAGGAGGGGGGAGCACAGACATTTAGTCTATGGCGCTGGGAAAGGGAGTTTTGGTGTTTTCAGCTTCTCCAGTGGGCACAGCGGAGGAGCACCCTGCCTCCCCGCCAAGCCTCAGAAGGTGGGAGACTCCCCAGTCACTGGAAGGGATGTCAGAGGCTGGGCAGCCAGAAAAAAAGAGACGTGTCCACATCAACCTCATCTCTAATGTGGGGCTAATTAAACAAGAGCCCAGCCTACTCACTGGGCACTCGTGAATGTAGGTTGTCACCTGGCAGCCAGGGTGATGGTGTGAAACCTGAATCCGCTCCTGCGTCTCCCCGGCTTGAAGGTGGCCAGTGGTTTCCTCTGCACCTCAAGTCGATCCAAACTGTGGGAAAGCATGGGGCCAGATCCCTGCACTTTTCCCCCTCATCTCCTTCCCTGCATCCCCTCCATGCCACACGCTGGGCACACTGGCCTTCTGCCACCTCAGCTAGGTCCTGCCTCAGGCCCCTTGCATGGGAGGGCAACTCTTCCCAACTCTCGGTGGGTTTGGCTCCTTCATCTGTCAAGACCTCCACTGAAAAGCCACCTCCTCAGTGTGGCCTCCTGTCCTCACAAGGTGAAGTTCTCCTTTGCCACCATCCCACTACCCCCCACCGCCACCCCAACCTCCTGGACACATGGTAAGCAGTTGTTAAGTGGGGCTGGCTCCGGCAGAAGGGTCTGTTTCCTGCCATGCCTCAAAAGGAGGAAATAATGGGGGCTATTTCGGGGGTATAGGTAGGGGATTGTGGTTTGGGCTTCCTGGGGAGCTGGCAGGAAAGAGGCAAGCTGTTTGTCAGTTGAGCAAAATATAGCAATGCCGATCTGACCCAGGGCATTAGGTTTTAGCCATCATCGGCAGCTGGGCGAGGAATCCCTTGGTCTTAAGCCAGTCCCTCCTTCCTTCCAAGAGAGGGATCCCTCAGCTGTTGGGCAAGTGAACAAGACCAGACCAGGAGAGGACCGTGCCTGGCTTAACACAAGGCCCGCGGAATCCAGGTCCCTTCAGAAACTCTTCCAAATGTGGATTTATTGTAAATATTTATTTCTTGCAATTAAAAAGGGGGGGCATCTTTAATAGAAGGCAGACGAAACAAAGCTGAGTCACTAGGATTAGAAGAGGGAAAGAGGGAATGAGGAGGAAGCAGCTGCCAAAGTTGTTGGGAACAGGGGTGGAATTTGGCTCTGAGCTTCCTGGCAGCCAATGCAAAAAGGGAAACCCGATCAGTTATGGAGCTCTTCTTATTAGCAAAGGACATGCTTGCCAATTCCACGGGTGAAATGCAGTTGATTTTCAGGATTTGTGTTTTCCAGGCACTAAATCTTGAATGAAATCTTTCCCTTGAGGGTTTAAGAAGGATCATCAGTTGATGCCACGAACAACATGTTTTATAGCAAATGTGGAAGTGAATTGCTAGTGATCCAGGGGCTATTTAGTTCGTATCACTGGATGTATATTTTGCAGGATCATTATTAGCAGTAGGTCAGAAAGGCCTCACATTAGCTTTTCTTTCCAAAGAGCTGAGCTTGATTCACTTAGAGCATCTCAGTGTCCTCCCAGGGGCCTGGAGGTGACTCAGTTTGTTAGTACCTTGTTTGCAGGGGGACGTCATGAAGTACCTGACCTCACACCACAAAGTTCTGGTCACTTCCTTTTGTGTGATACGCCCAAGAGAGAAATTTGGGAAATAGTTTACCATTAGGTTGAAAAGCTGAATTATGGAAAAGGACAATGGGTCAGAAGTGTCCAGAGTGGCAGACATTGAGCTAGGGAGATCTGGGTTTGAAACTTATCCTACCTCTAACTAGCTGTGTGGCCTTGGACAAATTTCTTAACCTCTCTGAGCATGGTTTCCCCGGCTGTAAAAACAATGATGATGATATCTGCCTTGGATTATTGAGTCAAGTGGTAATGTCCTGAAAGCGTGTGCAGTGTGTTCTACTCGCTTCCATCCCCTTCTCCCCCTTCCCTGCTAGTTTCAGGGAATTCAAGTGGAGCTCCCACCCCACCCTTACTTCCTCGTTTTAGGCCCAACTCAGCCCACAGAGGGGAGCTGAGGCACAGCCTGCCTTGTCTAGACCGCTTGTCTGTGGCAATTACCTTCAGACTGAAGCTACTTTCTGTCTACACTCGCCCAGAGCACCTGTGCCGACCCTTGGGTTGCCATGGGCTCCCTTGGAAGATGGTCCTAGCAACTCCCCTAGCTTTGTTTCAGGTTCTTTCCTGTGCCTTGGTCTTGATTATGTGGCTATGGGGCAACTTCTTGAGGGTAGAATGTGGGACCCCTGGTCCAAACTCTTCACGTCTTGCAGGAAGACACTGGAGCCCACAGAGAAAGAGTCCCGTGCTCCAGGGTACACAGTGTGGGCAGGAGGTTACGCCTTCGACCTGGGTCTCTGACCCGTGCAGTGTCTCCCTGCTCTCCGAGGGTCACCCCTGAGGCACCTGCTCCCCAGTCTGCAGTGCCCGAGGACCCGGCCCCACTCCGCAGATGCGGCCCTGGGACCCAGTGTTCCTGGCAAAGGGAAGGCAGACTGGGCCACACGGATGAGATTTAAATAGAAAACCAGCACCACAAGATGCAATTCCCTCTTGCCTCACTTACCAGCTCGTTCCCTTAGAAGACCTTTTTTTTTTGCTTTTTGGAGGCTGTGACCACACTCTCTCTTTATCCACTTTGCTTTCTGGCCTCATCTCCAGTTCCTCTGCCCACCCACTCTCCACTCCAGTCACAGCTGACCACATGCCAGGCACCCCGGGCACTTTATCACCTCTAGGTCTTTGCTTGCACTATTGCCCTTCCTGAAATGCCACCTTACCGCTGGTGGGAATTCCAGACGCCCTTCCCCCTCGCCTCCCTGCCCCACAAGGCCCACTTCTGACATCACTTCCTCGGTGGACCCTACTCCTTGAAGGGAACGAATGGCTCCTTCCTCAATGCTCTTCCCCTGCCTAAGCACTTGGACTCCGGTATAATGCTTAGGGCAGTTGGGTGTGCATTCATCACTGAATTATTTCCAGTTCGCTGTGAGTGCCTCCTTCTTCCCACCAGGTGGAGACCTCCTAGAAGGATCCTGCTTAACTATCTTGGTACTCCCTGTACCCAGTACTCTGCCTGGCGCGGAACAGATGTGCACTCTGGGGACATTTGTTTGTACTGGATGTCATATAATTATGGCATTAGTTACCGTTACTTGAACATCTGCCATGAGCAGCCTGGTGATGGGCCCTTGAAATACAGTCTCAGGGCCCCTCACACAGAGCTGGCCGCAGCTCTAGGGTTCGTAGTGTCCCTCACTCTGCAGACGAGGGAACTCAGAGAGGGGAAGTCACTTACTCAAGATCATCCAGCTAGAAACAGACGTTGGATTCCAAGAAGCTGTGTTTTTGATGTCAAAGTTAAGGTGCCCCCCCCCCCCCCCCCGCAACATTCAGACTCCGAGAGCCCCAATCACATCATGGGCCTCGACCATGGACGCCCTTCTTGAGTCCGGGCTCCCAGCCAGCAGCAAGGTTGACTGGGAACTTCATTCCCTTGGGAGGCGGCCTCCCTAGGGTGGTACCCACCGGAGCCTTCCTGTGCCAGCTCTTGCAGGGCTCCCATCGATGGACATTTTGGGGAGCGGAGTGGGTCTCCCCTCACTGGGCAGCGCCCCACCTAGGCGCCTTCGTGGGACGGAATCCCTCCAAGCAACCTCCGGACTGGGTGGGGGAGGCGGCTGTTAGGGCTCGCGTTTTAGAGCCAACGTAGCAACAGCCTCCCGGGGCAGGAGACCTTGCAGTTCCGCCACAAGCCTTGCAGACAATGCCAAGAGAAAGGGGTTATTTTGGGAATGGTTGTCCTGGTTACGCCATCCCGCGGTGTCCTCTGCCCCATCGCCACCCCTCTGGCTTTGTGGGCGCCGAAGGAAGCCTTTCAGACTTTTCAACACTTTGTCTTTATGAAAATTCCGCCCCATCTTTTCCTGGCTACCTTGCTCTCTGTGATATTGAATCCCATTCACAGATGGAGAAACTGAGGAACCGAGCAACGAAGGGAGGCTTCAACGTCTTTACCAAGTCAGCCAGGGACCCGCCTGCCCGATTCTCAGAATCTCAAACCCCCGGTAGCGAATTTCGATTTGAAGAACATGTGCCGTGCCCGACTTAAAACCGCAGCCCCACAGAAACAGTTAACCTATCCAGCGCACCCCCAAGTCCCTTACCCTCAGCTTGCCGCGGGTCTCCTATGTTTTACGACTTTAGTTTGTATCTCCAAATTGCTGGGCATTCAAAGGGTTAAAAGGGACCAGGAGGGGGCCTGCTGCGCGTGGCGGGGTGCCTCGAAAGGGTTAAAATTATAAACGCATTAATCCCCCCCTAACTATTTGGTTCAAAAGGGGCAGCAACGGGGCCAGGAGAGCCAGGGAGCCCCCCCAACGGAATGACTTTTTAAAATTCTAGAACTTTTAATTCCGACCAAAAAAAAAAAAAGTGTCCCAGTTCGAAAGTTCTTTTAACCTTTTCTTTTTTCATTTATTTTTTTTTTTCTCGATTTCTCCGCGGGCTGGATTATAAAACTCGCCCTCTCCTTTTGGGTTCGAGGAGCTAGGTTCCCCCCTCCGGGTAGCGCGCGGGGCGGGGGCCGAGGGGGCCCCGGGGAGTTTTCTCCGGGGCCGGGTTGGGACGCGGCTGGTGAGTCCCGGCTCCGGCCCCTGAATTGGGGGGTCCGCGTCTGCCCCAAACGCCGCTTTCTTCCGTTTTCCATGTCATTTCCTGTACTAATAAGATGGTGGTCAAAGCAGGGGAGGAGAGCAGCAGCGAGTCGCCGCCGCCGCCGCCGCGCCGAGGCTGGCGCTGAAACTTTGCCTCGCCGGGGACCAGCGCGCCCGCAGCGCGGCCGCTCCCGCCGCGGGGGCCGCCAGCCGGGGCCGCGCCGCCTCCGCCGAGCCGCCCGCCGGGCCGCTCGCGCCGCCCGGGCCCCGCGGCTGCCGCAGCATTCCCGGGAAGGTGAGTCAGCCCCGGTAGCCAATGTGGCCATTGAAAATGGCTTCGGAAAGCGCTCGGCAGTTTGCCAGCGAGCGCGGGGGCCGCGGGTGCAGGGGTTGCGAGCGGCTGCGGGGGGCGCGGGCTGCCGGGGGCCAGTGCGGGCGGAGCTGGGGGCCCGGGGCGGCGCGGGCGCGGGCTGGGGGGGCGGCTCGTCCCGGCCCCGAGGTGGGTTAACCCTCGGCAGGTAGCTGCCGCCGCCGCCGCCGCCGCAGCTGCGGGATTCGGGGGCCGCCCCTCCGCCTCCTTCCTCCCCGCTCGCTCCTCGCTCGCTCGCCTTGTTACAATGTAGCCTTTTCTCTGCGCCGACGTTCCGCCCGCTGACGGACGTGGCCGCCGACCAATGGGAGCGGCGGCCCGGGCCGAGCGTTCGGAATGAGAACGCGGTGACACGGGCGGGGCGGAGCGCGGAATGCTGGAGGGCTCTCTGCGGCCGCTGGCCTAGTTCTCGGGGGCACTTTCGGCTCGGCGCCGGGGGCTTATGCGGGGGGCTCGGGCCCTTCAGGAGGCGATGGGGGCCTCCTCCAACGCAGCCCGCGATTTCCCGCGAAATGTGGCCGAGCCGGAGGCCGTTTCTTTAATGTATTTTAAGTCTGAGTTGCCGTGTAGACTCTTCGGGAAATCTCTCTGGAGTAGCCTCCATCCCCCACTCGCAATCCTCAAGGTGCTCTCTTATGCAGAAACTGCAGAAACTTAGCGGCCAATGACCTTTCTCCGGTCAAGGCCAGCGCGCCCTAAGCAAGTCGCTGCAAGGAGAAGACACATTTCTGGAGCGTTGGGCGATGCTGGTTGAAAAGTTGCTTGTGTCTTGAACTGGGTTGGGCGATAGGGGCTTGACCTTTGGGAAGGGCTGGGGCTTAGGAGAGAAAAATGTTAAATCTCTTCTTAGACGTTCGCTTCATGTGGAGAAAGGCTGTGGTATATAATTTAGAGTGGTTGAGAGGAAACACACCCAGTTCTTTGTGTGCGGGGATAGGAGGCAATAATGAGAGATTGCTCTTGATGCCTGGAAACCCTATAAACTTAGGGGTTTTTGTCCGTGCTGGGGCAAAAGAATTTTCCGTGGAGCCGGATGCCAGTGGCACCCAAGCTTGCCTTTGTCCCCAGTACCCCTTGAGGGGAAGGGTGGTGTTGGGGGTGTGCGTCCGTGGGCCCGATTCTGTAGGAGACTGTGGTGTCCTTACCTGTGTAATGGGGGCATGGTCTTCACCCACCAGCTCTCCGAGAGGTGGGCAGAGTTCTGTGTGGGCAAATGTGTAAGGACCTGCTGGGAAGAGCCCCAGCTGGTTGCTTTAGTTTAATGAAAGGGGTTTCTCTGTTGGAGTCCTTCCCCCTCCACCGCATAATAATTGTATGACTGGATTTGGCACGGTTACTTTTGACCTCTCTGAACCTTGCTTGTCAAGGCCCCATCCAGAAAATGGGGCCAACAGAGCCTGTCTGGCAAGGCATTGTGAGATTAAAGGCGATAGAGATAAAAGGCCAACTCCATGCTCCACACATGATTTGAGAAGTGCTGTTCTCTGGCTGGGATTATCATGGCATCTACTATCCCGGGAAAATCAGAATTGCCCGATGGGCCTCACCCACGACCATCCAGTTCCAAAGTGACAGGGTCTCCAAGGAGCAGCTGGGGCAGGGGCTAGTTCTCTTTCCTAATGACATTCTCAAAGATGAGGGGCTCCCCTCCCTTGTCCCAAGAGCCCTGATCAACCATCACAACTATCGCTTATATCCAATATTGGCATGAGTTAGATTTCTGTCTTCTAGACCCCTTGGATTGATGCATTTCATAAATTTGTTGTCGTTGGTGTCTTTCCTCCAAGGAATCTGTCCTCATGGGGACTTGGATGGGGAGGTGGGGTTTCCCTGGTTCTAGGTCACTGGCGAGTGTAAAGGAAGTAAAGACCTCTGGACTAGGATCAGGAGTCATCCGTGTTTATTCAGCTGCCTTGTTGGCCTGTCCTCTTGGCTGTATCATAGCCATGACCAACGCATGACATCCAAGGCCATCCCTTGACTCCTGTCCATCCTCCAGAGCAGTGCTCTCTCTCCCCAGGACAACATTCCGAGCCTCCTAACTGTCTACCTGCAGCCTCCCCTCCTTGCCAGCCTCCATCTCCCAGCCAGAGCGAAAAAGATCACATCAGGCCTCCCATTTCTTGCTTAAAACACTGAAAAGTCTTCCCAGTGCTTTTGGGATAAAGAACCAAATCGTCCCCATGACCTAAAAGCTCTGGAGTGAGCTGGCCCCTCCCTCCCCTTTCCTAGGTCTCATCTGGAACCCTCCCCATCTCGATCTCCCTGTACTCCAAGTATTGTTCTCTCCTGCCTGTGCCCCGCCCTCCTTTTGAAATACTGAACCGGTTGTGATCTAATGAACCAGTGGAGGCTGGCAAGGGCAAGGTGGAGCCGGAGAGTGTGTGTTGGTCCTTGATACTATCCCCTAAATGCTTCTGGTTCACCCAGGCACAGCGCAGGATTGAATCTAGGGCCCCTTGTGCTTGGGTGGGGCCGAATGGCTGGCCCATGAGCTGTGAGCTACAGTGACACAAATCACTTGGGCCAAAGCATCTAGTGGCTGGCACAGGAGTCTCCAGAGCGCTCTTTTCCTGTGGCATGGCTCTTTTCCAGTAGGTGGGACGGTGGTTGCTTTTGCTAGTCTGGGCCCCTGGGTTGCTGTGTGGGATGGAAGCCCTTGCTGCCCCAGGATGGACGTGCAGCTGGAGTGCTAACTAAACCTTTGTTGTTTTCAAGCACTGAGATCTGGGGGCTGTTTGTTACTGCAGCATAACCTAGCCTGACCTGACCGATACAGGGTCTGGGGGAGCATTCCAGGCAGAGACAAGTACATACACAGGGACTCCGGAAAGCTCAGCCTTAGCAGCCAAGGTGACCCTTTTGACAAAAAAATATGAGTCTATCAACCCCTGCCTGGAAAACCTTTGGGAACTCCCACTGTTCTTAGGAAAAAGATAGTAATCCTTTAGCTGCCCTCCAGACCCAGTGGGGACACCCTTTTGCATCCCTTCATTTGCTGTGTTCCACCTGGCATGGTGCTTTCTTACATTGTCCCCGGATCTTTCAGCTTCCACCTCACCTCTTCAGGGCAGCCCTCCCTGATTAGGTCGAGCCCTCCATGACAGCCTCTCATGACCCCATGTACCTCTCCTTTGCAGCACTCTTCTCTAGTGATTTTACAGTTGTGGGTGTGATTATTGACCGTGGTCTCCCCCTTGCATCAGACCAGGAGCTCTGCAGGGGCAGGGCCTGGGTGGGCTGCTGTATTTCCAGTGTCTGCACACAAGGGCCGATTCTGAAGAATCCCAGAGCACTGACTGTAGGTTCACTGGGTGCCGGGGGCTAGGGACAGCATAAATGAACGCTGCTTCCCGGGTATGAGGGCAGGTGGGTCCGGCTGGAAGGAGGCATCGGGTATGGTGGGCAAGCTGGCCTGTGGAGGACAGGTACCAAGCTCCCCATACCTACAGGGGTCTGTGCCCCAAAAGGACCATGTTTTTGAGAGGTCTGAGAGGATACTCCAGAAGGGCAAGAGTGTGAGAGTTAACAAACCATGAGACTTTTGCTGATTTAGAGAGTATATGATTCAGTGAAGGGGCCTCAGAGTAGGAGATCCGGGGGTGATGAAATTGATGATGATGAAAACAGCGAATGTTTATTGAGGGCTAATTGTGCCCCACTTAGGGTCCTAAGCATGGCTCTGTAGAAACCCACTCCACAAGGTATGTATTATTATTTTCATTTCACAGATGGGTAAACTGAGGCCCCAAAAGGTGGAGTAAAGGATCCAGGGTTACACAGGGGTATGGCCACGATTGGAACCCTGGCATTCTGATGCTCCCTGAAGGATACTTTCTCAGAATGAGGGCAGAGAACCCCAGACCCACCAAGGAGACCCCCCCCCTCTGGAAATGTCACATGGGGTTATAAAACCCTTCTTGAGGGGTAAGTTCCCGGGAGGTAACACCCACCTAGTGTTGGGGTTTGTGCAGGCAGGTTTCTGGCTCAGAGCTCCTTGGTGGTCTTGATGCCAGGGCTGGTCTAGAACCATCTGGTGCATCTCCACCCCTGCTGGGACCTGAGAGTCCTTGGAGGCCCTGGCGCCCCATGTTCTCAGAGTGGGGCCTGGGAGAGGCTTCCCCACAGCTGGCCCAGGGGCTGCGCCTGAAAAATAAGCTGTGCAGAAAGAAAAAAAAACAATGAAGAAAAAAGAAAAATGTGCTGTTATTTTTAAAACGCCTGTTTCCTATTGCAGATTTGTATCTGCGTTGGAAAGCCCAGTGTTCGCGCCGTGCGGCCACACTCGTGGTGGTGTCCCTGGGCGAGGCTCTGTAAGAGGGGAGGAGGCCTGGGGCATCCTTCAGTCCTTCCTTTCTTCATCAGGTGGTTGGGGTTCATGTGCTGTCCCTATGCCGGACACTGTGCTGGGCTCGGGCGTGTATGGGGAACCCAGTCTCTGCCCCTATGGAACTCATGGACCAGCGTGGGAGGTGAGCAGTTAACCAGGCAGTTACAGATTCTAACACAAGGGTATAAGGCAGATGGCCACCAACTCTAAGTCAAGGAAAGCTTCCTGGAGGAGGAGGCAGCCTTAGAGCTGAGTTTTGAAGGAGGAGGAGACAGCAAAGAAGGGAGAGGCATTCTAGTGTGGGGTATGGCTTGTGCAAAGGTCCGGGCACACAGAAGGGCTTGGAGAAGCTCAAGTAGTTTAGTTTCCCTTCCTATAAATGGAGACAGTAGTATCAGTCCCGTGCCACAATCTTGGAAGAAATTTTTTTTTCTCCCTGTTCTCATGACCAAATTTAAAAGGAACATATATCGTGTCCCATGAGGTCCCTTCCACATCCATTTATGGATGGGGAAGCTCAAGCAAGTTCAGAGAGGTTAAGTGACTAGCTCCAGATCACACAGCTATAATCTAATCTTCCCAGTCACCTTGAGAAACCCACGTTTAGAAAGGGAGCCTCAGGGGTTGCCTACCTGTGTTACCTAACGATTCCCAGCAGGTCTGCTGGGTGCTTTAAATGTGGGATTTAATTTATAAGCCCTTGGTTGTGGTTTCAGGCCCCTCTCCCCACCTGGGAATCTCATGAGTGTGAACTTGCAGGCACATTTGGACAGACCAAGAGTCTCCAATGAAATGACACGGGGTGAGGGAGGAGAGGAGAGGGGAGGGGGCAGAAGGCTGTGGCCTGTCCTGCTGCCCAGCATCAGCCTCCGATCCCGGCTGGATGAGGGGTGACGGGTGAGGACCTTGTATGCAAAGGCCCACCTGGGCCTCTGGAGCCTTCGGTGCCTTCTAGAGCTTTCCCTCCCACCGCTCTCTCTAACCTTCCCAACCCGACCCTGAAGGCCTACAGGGGCTCTTCCCAGCTTCGCCTTTTTCCAGCTCCCCGTCACTAGCCTGTGAGGCCGGCTAGTGATGGCCCCCAGCTTGGAGCTGAGAAGTTGGGGGCTCACAGAGGGGAAGCGGCATGCTGGAGGTCGTACCGTGTAGGGAGTGACCAAGCTAAACCCCAGACTTAGGGCCCCTTCCTCTGCCCCCACCGTCTTCCTGCAATCATCGGAGCAGGATGGGGAATTCTGAGAACTTCTGGCCCCGTCCCTGTGCCCTGCTCTCCAAAAGGAGAGGCTGTGGGGTTCCTGGTGACTGTCTGCAGTGGTAGCAGATCCCTCCTTCCTGAGGGGACAGAGGCAGCTGACCCCAGGTCAAGTGCGTGAGGAGCTGGGTGGGGCGGGGGAGTGGCCAGCGGGGCTACTCTGGGGGGCTCGTGGTGTTGCTGGGAGCCAGAGTGGGACCAGCAGACGAGGCGAGCAACTTGACCTGGGCACCGAGCTGGGCTGGTATGGACGTCACCAAGCAAGTAAATATGGAACCGCCCCCACAGTGTCAGCTTTCCCAGAGTGGCTTCTCCCACTATCTCTCACTTTCCCCGAGGGAAAGGGGTGAGGGCCAGGAAGGGATCCTGCTGCCCGATGCTCAGGGGATGGAGATGGCCGGCTTGGGAGACTCTGGGACGGCCGAGGGGCCCGGGGAACAGCCCACCGGACCCTCGGCCCCAGCAGGGAGTGAGCCTTTCGTGGGGGCGGCTGACTGGGACCCAGCCCGGGTGGACTCAGCATTGTCATGGCCCAAGGTACAGGGAGGGTGGGCTCGGGTGGGTGGGTGGTGGTGGGGGGAGGCGTCTGCAAGCCGGGGCCTGTCCCTGACCTCGAAGCCCAGCCTTTCCGTGCCCCAACCCAAACAGGGTGGCGTTTTTCCGGGGCGGTGCAAGACACCTTTTCAGCCAGCTGTACCCCAGGGGAAAAGCCGGGCCAGCCAGAGGGGCTGGTCTTTAGAGAGGAGGTGAAGAGGTCAGAGGCTCAAGGCTTCCCAGGGATAGGCGCGGGGCACTTAGACTGGGGTGGGGAATGCCAGGGGGGCAAAATCTGCAAAGGAAATCTGTTAGCAGGCAGGGAAGAATTTACCCCCCAAAAAAGGACGTTGGGTCTTGGGTGGAGGAATAGCAGAAAGGGAGGATACAGGGCCGGGTTTTGGGCAGGGTGATCTAGGCTTTTATAAACATCAGTAATAGCCAGACTGAAACAAAGCTTGTAAGTGTGGATGGGCCCTGCCTGAAGCCGTCCGCTGCCCCCTCCTGCTGGTGTCATTAGCCTCCATTTACAGAGGAGAAAGTGAGGCCCAGAGAAGTGAAGTGACTTACCCAAGGCCACACAGCTATGAAAGGCAGAGCTGGGACTTGAACCCAGCTCTCTCTGAGTCCGGAGTCTGAGCTCTTCTCCACTGCGTGGGGCTGCCTCACTGTTACTGCCCTGGGAACTGCTGCTGGAGGCTGTGCCGGGAGGGGGTTGGGGCCTGGAAGACTTGCAGGTTCTAAGCACCTGCCCTGGTGATGCTGGGCAGTCCCGAGACAGTACAACGTGGGCCAGCTGCAGCATCACGCCAATCCCCCTCTCCGCACTTCTGTGTGCTCCCCTGAGAAAGGGGTAGCGTGGCCTAGCACAGGCGCTGCCCATGTTACTGGGTGGTTAGGACCTTCCCATCCAATATTTGGGTCAGCAGATGTTGGTGGAGTGCCCCCTTGGGCTCTGGAGGGTCATACATAAACACAGGATTTGATGGGCCCTCTATCCAGAGAGGGTGGCCTGGAGACCCCTGCCCATCTGTGAGCTGCGTGTGACTGGTCTGCAGCGAGATGGTTACAACATCGAAAGTAAGTGTCCAAGAACTCCTATTGCAACTTGACATTGCTGCCTTGTTTTTTAAATTGTAATTTACAAAAGCATCCGTTGGCAACAGATTGGAAAACTTAAAAAAAAAAAAAAAATCTCTACCACAAATAGTGTGAGCAGCTCTGGCCCAGATCCTAACTGTGATTGAAGGTAGGAAGTGCCCTACTTGCTCGTGGATGTGGTGGGGAGGGGAGCAAGTCATTCTGCCACCAGCGGTGGGAGAGGGAGAGCCTGTTAGGCTCCCTGGAAGAAGAGGTGTGGAGCTGGACCTGGAAGGAAGAGTAGAAGTTTGCCAGATGAAGAGGGCAGGACATTTTAGGCACTGGGAACAGTATGTGCGAAGGCAGACAACATGAGGATGGGGCGTTCAGGGAAGGGCGAGTGGTCTTGGGTGTTTGGGGAAGAGGTAGAGGAGAGGCAGGCTAGGGCCAGACTGGGAGGGCCTTGAATGCCAGGCTAAGGCAGGACTTAAAGAAGATAAGTGTCCAGAATGTTCTGGAAGCGGAGGTCCTGAGGTGGGAGATAAAGTCACAGCTGAGGAGGTGCTTTAAATGACCGAAGGGGCCATCCAGGTGGTGTTTCCTTTCGGTCTTCAGCCTTCCAGAAGGCTGTTTCTTGGCGCCCAGTGGGATAAGTTGCTGGAGAGTGGGCCTATCCTTGTCCCTTCTGAGACAGCTAGCCCCATGGTTCCGCTGGTGCCTGGCGCCCCACCCCCCCAAGTCAGTCCTGACTGGACAGGCAGGCAGTGCTCGGCTGTGAGCTGCAGGCCTTCCCAGGCTGTCCTGGTCAGTGGGTTGGCCTCTGGTGGGGTTGGCTGGCCATGGTGGAGCCCTTTTATCCCCCTGCCTGATGCTCCCAGGGCTATAAGCTGTCAAAGGGGGTGTGCCAGCCGCCCCAAGGAGTCCAGAGCCATGCCAGGGAGTGTGGGCAGGAGGAGGGAAGGCTGAGATCGGAGGCTGAGGTGGGGGGGTGACCAGGCACTGAGCCTGGTGTGTGATGGTGTGGGGTCCGAATAGGGGCTGAACCGTGGCCAGCCACCTGAAGTGGCTTCTGGCTCAAACCCTCTGTGGGGTCAGGGCTGAGGCCCGCATTTGTGGCCGGAGGAGCGAACGCTTGGTCGAGGTGCTGAGGGATGGTTCACGTCCCATCCCGGTTCAGCTCAGGTGAGCAGACAGCATGGTGTCGGGGAGCTGTTGCCGCGGTGCAGCTTGGGGAGGAGAGGAGCCAACCCTCCCTGTCTGGGGGCTGCTGGGAACAGCCATGGTGTGTCTGGGCCTGCATGTGGCCACAGGTCCACGGAGAATGCTGGCCTGCGGGGAGGGGAGCTATGGGAAGCCCGTCTCCTGCCAGCCCCACCTACACCCTCCTCCTGGGGGGGGGGGCTGTTCAGAGTGGCCTGGCCTCCCGCTCCTTCCCTGCAGCTCCCTGTCAGCTGGGCCCCACACAGCAGGCGGGACTGTCTGGCTGCCATTCACGGGGAGTCCAGCTGCCCGGGACCCCGAGGGATGGGGCTGGGACGCGTTCGCAGCCCGTCTCGGTGCTGGCGTCAGGACCAGCGGTCCCTGAGGAGCTCTGGTTTTGACAGTGGCCCGGGTTGTGCTTGGAGGCTTAAGGCTAGAGTCGTTGGACCTCTCGGGCTCCCTGCCTTGGGCTGGCCCCGCGCCGGACTCAGTACTTGCCAGAGCCCTCAGGTCTCCCCGAGGTGGAATAGGGTGGCCCCGGGACCCCTAAGCCTCCTATCTCAGGCCTTGTGCTGCTGCTTGCCCTTCCCCAGAGCTGGCGTTTTTCCCTGTGAGCACCAGGTGGGACCGCCTTGCATCTCAGGGGCCCCTCTCCCCACAGGACACCTGTTCTGCGGGGCCGGATCAGATCCTCCAGGGCTGTGCCCAGGACCCAGGGGCAGGTCCGGCCCTTTGGCTCATCGCAGACTATCTTGGGCTTTTCCGTGACCGAGCACTGCTGTTCTTCTTCCTGATTCCCCTCTGTGGAGTCGCCTGCCTCTGCCCCAGTTCCCTGGCTACCGGTGAGGCAAGGACTCTCTGGCCCGGCTCCCAGGGTCCCCGCCCCCAGTTTCAGGTAGAAACTGTACTCTTCCTTGGCACCTGCCAGTGGCTCCCTGCCCTCCCTGAGCACCCTGGCCCTCAGCCCAGGACAGGGGCCAAGAAAGGCTCCACTGCTCTTTCGGACTCACTCCTGTCTCTGCCCATGCGTCCTTGTCTCCGCCTGGAGAATCCCTCTGCATGCCCTTCCTGGTCCCTGCCTGGGGCCAGAAACGGGCCCCCTTCTGGCTGCTCCTGGGCTCCCGGACTTGCAAGTCGAGCTGCTTTTGACACTCAGCTGTGGCCACCTCCTTTTCTCAGCGCCCAGTGTCCATGGTGTGGACGGGGGCCTCACATGTGGTGGGAGTCCACAAAGAGGCTATGTGGACGATATCTCATTGTGTCTACACAGCAGGCTTAGGAGTTAGATACTATCCGTCCATTTAGCAGATGAGAGGGTTGAGGCGCTACAGGGTTCAGTGACTTTGTCCAGGTCTCATGAGAAGTCAGGGGCAGGCGCGGGGACTCAAACCCGGATCTCTCGGCTCTTTTCTTGACCCCATTGCTGTCTTGCCAGGTAAGGTAAGGGCTTCGTCGACGTTTGCTTGTTAGACTGTCAGGGGCCAGGGCTATGGCTGGGGCTGGGGCTCAGCCCGCTGGGGGTTGGGGCTCACCGTGTGGCCATGGCCGCAGCTTAGGCCCAATGTCCCAGGAGCATCCAGCCTTGTGAGTGGTTTCTTCTCCTTCTTCCTTCCTGAACTCTTGTCCCCAGTGTGAGGTCCTCCCAGAGACACGGCCCCTACCCTGGGAGCCTAAGGCTAATACCAGGCCTGCTGGCCAGTGGCTAGGGGCTGCTGGGACTGAGGGGCTGGGGCTAGGAGTCCCTGGGGGGAAGGGGAGAGGGAGAGACTGGCCTGTGCGTCCTTGCCCAAGTCATAGTGAGGGCCCACAGCCTCTCCCTGCTCCAGGGTCTGAGGGTCTGTGCTTCCTTGAAGCCTGTCTTGATGCGGGGAGAATGTGAGCTTTGCTCCTACTCCCCTGATAAGGCTCTGAGGCTCAGAAGGGCCAACTAACCCACCTAGCCCTCGTGTTCTTCAAATTCTTTCAAATCCCTCCATCCCAGTGCAGATGCTTGCATACCAGTAGCTCACTGGTTCCAAGGCAGCCTGCTGTGTCTTTTTTATGCTGTTTTACTAAGTTTTTTAATGATGTAAGGAATATACAAATACATTTTTGTTGTTCTTAAAGTCAAATATTATTTAAAAAGTTAAATATTATCTTCCTTCATAACCACAATATTCCAGCCTCCTCTGCACGGTTAATCATCACTGTTATTACTTTGGTACATATCCTTCTAGATATTTCTCTGTACATCCACTCACAGACCTACAAGAAGATGTGCCATTACAGTACGCGTGCGTGTGTCTGTGCGTGTGTTTAAACAAATGGTTATAGATCATTCCGTAAATGCTTTTCTCACTTAACGTTGGATCTAGGACATCCAGTCATGGTTTTACCTAGTAAGCTATCATAATTCTTTTTCTTTCTTTCCTTCTTCCCTCCTTCCCTCCTTTCTCTCTTTCTCTTCCTTCCTTCCTTTTTCTTTCTTCCTTTTTCTTTCTTTCCTTTCCTTTTCTTTTCTCCTTCCTTCCTTCCTTCCTTCCTTCCTTCCTTCTCTTCCTTCCTTCCTTCCTTCTTTCTGCTACACGGTAAATTTTGCCATTATCCTACCGGTGGACATTTAGGTTAATTCTGATTTTATTCTTGTGCCTCCCTGGGCTTACCTAGAGTAGCTACTGCTGGGTATGGGAGCCTGTTGCCTTTTTTAAAAATGGTCGCATAACACTTAAAAGCCGTCCACAGAAATTTTCTTCTCACGGAACCAAATGTCTCCCTGTAGGGCCCAAACTATTCCTGGGTCTCTTCTTTAGAGCCAGAGAGAAAGGCTGCTCTCCTGTCCCCTGGCGGTCCCCAGAGGGCTGGAAATAGTAGCCATGGCCCCTGGAGACTTTTCTGCTTCACAGTTGGGTGTTTCTACCCTCACTCAAAGGGCATGCTCTTGAGTGACCCATCTCCTCAGTGGCTGTTGTGGTGAGCGGACTCTGGGGTCACTTGGTTCTTGGTTCAGATCCTGGTGTTTCTGGGGAATCCCCTTCACCTCTACCTCTGTGTGCCTCAGCTGCACCCTCTGTAAGACAGAGAGGACAATAGCATCTCTGCCCCAGAGCGTCGGAGAGGACCAAGGAAGTGAACACGTGTAACATGCAGAATGCTGTGCCAGGCACTCCGCCAGATCCCAGTACTCGTCTCTCCTGGGCTCTGTCGTCTGTATTAGCTCCACGCCCCCTCCGCAGGCAGGCGCCCTGTGTCCCTGGTAGGCAGCCTGTGACAGCTCTGGCCGCTGCAATGGTTGGATCCCACTGTCCGCTCCCTGATTTCCCAGAGGAGGCTGCTGCCTGGGAATGCGGCGGGTGATTGGAATACTTCCCGGCCTGGCCCTGCAGGTTCTGGACCGGGGCCTACGGGGAGGGAAGGAGGTCAGCCTGACCCTTCGCTCGGTGGTGGTGGCCGGGAGCCTAGTAACGTAACCCCACATCTCGGGCAGATTTACTGGCTCTCAATGGGGCCCGTTGTGGCCGGGGATTTGATCTCCCTTGGCCTGCAGGGTGGGCAGGAGAAGAAAGCAGCTTGGGGCCAACCTCTCCCCGGAGAGCCCTGGGGCCCCTCTGGGCTGCACTGGCTGGTCCAGTGGGTTTGCCTTTCTGCTTATGGGGGGGGGGGCAGTGAATCTCTGCTGGTGATTGTCTGTTTAGTGCTGGAAAGGATGGCCCATTTGCTCTTTCCTCACTCCCTGACCACCCTGCAGGTTCTAAACCACCGCTCATGCCACCATCTCGCCAGCTTGTCACAGCCACCCTGTGAAATGGGTGGCTTGGCCGAGGCCATTTCACAGATGCAGACACTGAGGCTCAGAGTGGTTCAGTGACACTCCCAGAGCCCCGCGGTTAGCCGCCGGTGGCGTTGAGAATATCCCCAGGCTGTCTGGCTTCGTGTCCAGCTCTTTTTCATCCGGCCACCGAATGTGATGGTCTTGGCAGAAGGTGCCCTGCCGGGCAGCCCGGCGTGACCACTTGCCCTCCGGTCGGCAGCCTGTGCGGTCAGTGAGCTCAGAGGGTTGGGATTATTTCCTGAGAAGCGAGGAGCACCGTAGCTGGCCCAGGGCCCAGCCCTTCCCCAGCACCGGCCACAAACCCTCTCGGTGGCCCAAGGCAAGGGGGGACAGAGTGTGGCTGCTTCAGCCGCAGCTGTCTGCCCTACTGGGGAGGGGGCTTGCCCTCTGAGCCCATCCTGTGTGTGGGCAGGGGGCTGCAGCGCCCCTCAGGACTCGGGGTACTCCTCCCAGGGAAGCAGGAGCACAGTCATCCTTGGGCCCCTTTTAAAACTGGAGAGAGCAAGGCTCAGAGAGGCCCAGGGGCAGCTGTGAGCTGCCAGTTGGTAGGGGGGAAGCTCAACCCCCCACCTCCCAATTCTAGATGTACCCTCACCACTCATGCCGTTGGGTCACACCAAAGCCCTTAAGCTGGCCCAGCTCTGAATTCCGAGCATGGCTGTTGGGGTCAGAGGGCTGTGGGCTTGGGTCCTGGGTCAATAATAACTTCCTATTAATTGATCCCTTACTGTGTGCCTGGTGTTATTCTAAGTCTTGACCCGTAACATTTCACTTAATCTTCAGAATAACCTCATGAGGTGGATACCATTATTATTCTCCATTTACAGCTGAGGAAACTGAGGCACAGACAGGCTGAGTGACTCCCCAGGGTCCTATGGGGGTGACACTGGGATTTGAATCCCAGCAGCGTGTGGGAACCACTCCAGTGCTTCTTAGGGCCAGGAGGACCCCCCGGCCCCCAAGGCGAAACAGCCCCGTCTTATTCCCGGTGGTGCCTGATACACGGCACGTGTTGCTGCACGCGTGTCGGGTGGAGCCGCAGCTCCCTCTTTCTGGATGTCAGTGATGTGAATACCAAGCCACCTTTCCCCCAGCACCAATGGGAAGGGTCCGTTTAGTGTGTTGATATCTGAACGTGCCGACGGGCGCAGGGCTTGGGCCGTGGCACACTCCGGTCGCTCTGGGGAGAGAGTGCCACTGAGCTGCTCTGAACCACGTACCACGAGTGAGTGGTGCTGCTCCGAGCCACGGCCCTGGCGCTCCGCTGCCTGCCCCGGGGGTGAGTTCTTTCCACGTGGGCGGCTGCGGGATGTCCCCCATGGCTGGCCTTGGGCTTTCTCTGGGCCAAGCCAGGGGCCAGAGGGACTCAGGGTTGAGTACTGTGACCGCGTTCGTGAGGGACCCTTGCATTCCTGCTGAACACTCACGGCCTGGGGGCGATTCACACACACACACACACACACACACACACACACAC
>NW_024424786.1:28814827-28861316 GCF_017311325.1 Ursus maritimus
CACACACACACACACACACACACACACACACACACGTGTTTTCTTGTCAATTTCCTGAGTCCGTTTCTCACCCAGGCTCGGGAGGTGAAGGGACTTGCAGGTTCCCACAGGCCTAGAGTGGGATCTGGTCTGCTTCCAACTACTGCCCCCTCCAGGTGCTCATGTGTCCTCTGGGGATTCCAAAAGTGCGGGTGGGTATCAGACATAACCAGATAGGGGGGCCCCAGGAGGTCTCTGGATGACTCCTGCCTCAGCTGTCCCTCTAGGTGGGGGACCCCCTCCCACGCAGATTGCTGTCTTTATGCATAGTTTTGATGGCAGGCTCCCTGTAGCGGGACTCAGGAGCTGCAGTTCTATCCCAGGCTCTGCCACAGGTTTGCTGTGTGGCCTTGAGTAAGCCCCTTCCCCTCTCTGGGCCTTGGCGTCCAGCCCTGGACAGTGAGACCACGGGGTTCGCTGAGATCTGTCCGGTGCCTCCATGAAGGGGTATGATTTATGCCTCATTTTCTCAATGCCTTTTTAAGATACTAGGATATTGGGGACCCTCCACCTAGCCAAGCTGGGACAACTGGGCTTGCTTCTGGTGTTGACTAGTCCTGAGACGGTGAAAAGCCTGTCTGAGGACTTGCCAGGGAATCCCCGCCGGGTCCGCTGCCCTAGGCCCATCCTGAGAACTCGAAGTTCGGCAGACAACACCCAGCGTGGGGGGAAAGCACATCTTTTGGAGTATTTTGGGAATTCTGGCTTTGCCCCTGACCTTTGGCTGTCGACCTGACCTCTCAATGCCTTCCTTTCTCACCTGGGAAATAGGGAAGGTGATGCTGTCCTCCCGAGGTTGAGATGAGGATGGAATGCTTGGGCATCTCCCCAGCAACCCGCTGACACTTAGCAGGTCCCCGGTGGCAGGCATGGGTCTGCTGAGCGTGGTGGGGCGGGAGTCAGGACCGTTCCAGAAGCCTTGCCAACAGCCCTGGAGGCTGAGTCCCGAAATAGAAGACCCCAGAGACAGAGGCTCCCGATGGCCAGGCCGGCCTCTGCCAGCCCCCGGGAGGCCACACTGAGCTGGCAGCGTGGGCCTTCCCTCCCTCCTGGGCCTGTTGGCTGCATAAATTACTCGGCAGCCTTTGGGCTAATTTTACCTTCTTGGTTTTCATGAATCATTTCCCATCCGGGGGCGTGTGAGAGAAATGGCAGTGGCTCTGCCAACTGGATGCCCCGGTGCCAGCCGCAGCAAAACGGCTGTGCTGGGCCCTGCCTGTGTGCTCTCCGAAGCCAGGACAGGACACCTGGGGACCCCACGAAGCGCCCCCGAGGGCTGGCTCCTTCCAGCCATGTCCCTGGACCTTTGGGTTATCACGACCGGGAGTAAATGAGCCACAGCAGGTCCCGGAGCTGGAACTTGGGCTAACGTGAAAGGAATTTGGCAGGACGTGTGGCCTGACCACGATGGCCCCCAGGCTCTGTTCCGACCTCAGCAATGACGCGCTTCGAGGAGACACCCCTGTGGCCTCGGGGACTTCTGCGTGGCCAGCGTTTGCCCAAATGCTGAATTTTCACAGTGACCCAGTGCCAGAGCTGGCAGGTCCTGACAAAATCAAACCCAAGCACCTTGGAGGAACTGGGGCTCAGACAGGGGAAGGAATTGGCCTAAAGTCTGCCGATCAGTGGAAAAGGTCAGGCTCATAGGTACTTACGGACAGCTTACCCCTTTGCTCACAGAATCCTATGTGACTGCTGTTATTCCCATTTTATGGAGGGGTGACTGAAGGCGCAGAAAGGAAAAGAACTCCTCGTCCCCCGCTGCCCCCGATGACATAGTTGTAAGTGGTGGGCAACCATCCACACCAAGCCGTCTCACCCCGGAGCCCCGAGTTCTGCACCACGCTCGCCCACGGAGTGCATTTACAGGGTGGCTCACACCCTCTCATCTGCTTCGTCCACTCACCAAGTGGGTGTCGAACCCCTGCCGGGCACCAGGGACCGTCCTGGGCCCCGGGGAGGTTGGGAGCAGCCGGAGTGGACAGAGGCTGGGAGGCTGGTGAGGTCCCACCCCAGCACCCCATCCTGCCTGAGCCTGGTTCTCAGAGGATGGTGTCCATGTGGCTCAGTGGTCTCAGCCACGGGCCGTGAACTCAGATGCAGGGCCAGGCAGGGAACGCACCCGAGTGACACAGAATGGCTGAAGATCTGGAGAGGAAGCGCCTTGCCCATTTCAGGAGCCTCCCCCCCCACCCCTACCCTCCAGCTCTGGCAGACTGGGGCCACGTGGGGCCACCTGCCTGCTGTTGCCAATGCTTCTGATTTTCCAGAAAAGCTGACCATGGGATTTCTACCTGAAATCGTCTGTTTCTTCGGAGTTGGCAACTAAAGCGAAAATAAAAACTGTAAACCAAAACCAAAACCAAAAATCAGCCACCAGTTTGTAACCTGTGGATCCTTTCTGCTGCTGCCCTTCTACGGGCCTGTCTCTGGTTGGAGCAGGTTCTAAGGATCCCCTCCCCCCAGGGCCACCTCTCTCAGGAAGTCCTTCCCGACCTGCCATGAAGCCTGTGCTCACCGCGTGACTGTAGTTTGTCACCCCCCATGCGAGACCGCCACCTGGGAGTAGTGGAAAAAGCATGGGCTTTGACTTGGATGGATTCTAGACAGCTGCTGTGCAGCCTTGTTCCAGGCACTTGTCTTCTCTGAGCCTCTATTTCCTGTCTGAAAAACAAGTAAAGTAAAACTGCGCTCACTAGGTTTTTGAAAGGACTAAAGCCAGTAAGACCAAAATTCAAGTCAATCAGGACTAGGCAAAAATGGAATTTTTGCAAAGTCCAGGATCATGTACAGCTTCAGGAACAGTTGGATCCAGGGCTCACACCGTGTCCTTGGGACTTGGTCTGTTCATCTTACTCTGCTTTCCTTTGTACTGCCTCCATTCATAGGCAGGCTAGTGTCCGTGGTACCACGGTGGCCGGCTGCCGGCAGATCCATTGTAACATCCCATCCTTTCAGCACTCCCTCTTCCCCGCAGATTGCTCCAAAGCCCCCAAATTGCCGCTCATGATTGGTGGGGCCCTTTACCCTTCCCGCACCGTTCACTATGACTTGCAGATTTGAGTGCTGATTGGTTGCTCCTATCCCAGAATGGAGCTCTGAGGGGACTCTCCGAGGACACCAGGCTCCTTGGTGCCAGCAGGGGGAATGGATGCTAGCAGGAAAACCTACAGACATCCTACCCAGGCTGCAAGCCTTAAGAGGGCGAGGACCTAGTTCACCCTGGGGTTGCTAGCACCTAGGACAGTGCCTGGCAGGCAAGGAAGTCAAGAGTGAATGAATGGATATCCTCCACAGTGCGCATCGAGCACCTGGCACAGAGCCTCACGTCAGCCATATCGTGCCCCTCCTGCCTCCTTCCTGGAGGGCTGGGATAAAGGTCTTGCACCCTTGCCAGCTTCAGCCGTCTGATGGACTGTCATGGTTCTGCAGTGCCTGCTCAGTACGGAGCTTGCCAGCTCAGCTGGGGGCGCCCCGGGACACCTGTTTGTTAGGGCCGGCTTGACAAACAGTAGTTGTGATCGTCGGGGATCACACGTCCTTGCATTCACATGAATGCAATCACATGAGTCCCCGAAATCATCTCATTCTTCGCTTCTTTACTGCCCGTGTCCAGGTAATTTATGTTTGTTACCATTTTGAGACTGAGCTACAGGTAGAGTCCGATTTCAGCAACTGTAAAAAGGGGCTGTAATGCACCCTGCAGGGCTGTGGGGAGGATGAGACAATATAATGAAAACGTGGAACACCTGGGTGCAAGGGCTGGCACAAAGTGGGTGCTCAGGCGAGGCCAGGTTCCCTGGGAGTGCCTTCAAATCAACGTCTTCGTATGAGCCTTTCCATGGAGACCTTCGTGAACGGCCACTGAGGACACACAGAGACACAAACACACACGCCTATGCGTGCACACAGAGAGTTAGGGGAGAATCCCAATCTTATGGCCAAGACTCTACAGGTCAGCAGGACAATTGACTCCAGCGCAGTGAACAGTGAGATCATTACATGGGGGCACTGACTACTGCACCCCCAATCCCATGGGGTGACACGGTGGACCCAGACGGTGCCTGTGTGGACAGTGGCTTACACAGCACTGGAAGAATTCAGGGCTAAGGTCCCGGCCCCTCGGGTAGCCAGCAATGAACAAGCCAGTTCCCCTTCTCGGCCTGAGCGCCACACTGTGGTCGCTTTGACCTACTTACTTACCTCCGTGACTAGCTACCGAGATGGCTCCGCGGCGGAGGATGGTGAGGCCTTAACAGTCTACGTACTCAGCAGGGACGCTCAGGACCCTTGGCAGACCGCCTTGCCCATCACACACACACACACACACACACACACACACACACACACACAGGCCTTACTTGTCCAAAGATAGGGTGGTGGCCTGGCCGCTGATAGTGAGCTCCTGGGGGAGGTATTCATCACGCCTCTGATGACAGGGGCCCCGGCTTGGAGCACCTTGCAGTTGCGATGGGTGCTTCCCAACTTTTCTGCGCATGCCCATCACCTCAGGTGGCCTCTGGTGCGGGAGGTCTGGGGAGCGTGGGACTCCGCGTTTCTAATAAGCACCAGGTGGTGCCCTACTGCTGGTCTGCAGACCGCACATTGAGAAGCCAGGATTTAGGTGACTTTTGGGGTTTCTTTTGAGATTCTGGGCAAGACTGGATGAAGAGAATAAATAGCCAGGGAGAAGGACAGAGGCAGGAAAGAGCAGCGAGGCAGGAGGAGGAGGAGGAAGAGACTGCTGGAGAGGTAAAGGCAGGGTGCCAGGCCCACTGGGCCCCCATGGTCCCCCAGTGACTCCCTCCATAGGCCTTCCCCTCTGGCCTCACGATGCAGTGGGACCCCTTTCCTTGGAGCCGAAACGGCACGTGGGGTTTCCCCAGAACCCTACCTTGCTAAATGCAGTCTCCAGCTCCTTGGGGCAGGGGAAGTGTAGGTCTGAGAGTGCACAGGACACGCTGGACAGGGGCTGGAGAAAGGAGGGATGGGTGAGGGGAGCCTGCCCAGCATGGACGATGGCAGTGGGCTCCTATCTCCCACCACCTTCCTGTGGGAGGCCTTGAGCAAGTCACTCCCACTCTGGGCCTCTGTTTCCTAGCCACGAAAGGAGGGCCTTGGAGCCAGCGGCCTGGGGGCAGGCTCTCAGCTCCGAGAGCCTATAGGAGGCGCTGGGATGTGAAAGCTCACTTTCCCCCGCCCTACTCCGGAAAAGCCACCGGGGACTTGGGTGCAGATGGCTTCAGCTCCTCACCTTGCCTTCCTCGTGAGCATCGTGGGGGAGGGGACCTGAGAAGCTGACCAAACTAGAGGCCCTGGGGGTCTCTGACAACTGCCATTCCGGGCAAGCCATCAGCGTGGCATGGCCCTGATCACCCATCTGAGAGAGAGAGAGGGAGAGAGAAAGAGAGAGAGAGAGAGAGGGCATGGGGGGGGGGAAGGTCAGAGGGAGAAGCAGACTCCACGCTGAGCAGGGAGCCCCATGTAGGACTCGGGACTCGATCCTGCAACTCCAGGATCAGGACCTGGGCTGAAGGCAGTCACTTAACTGAGCCACCCAGGCGCCCCAGGCCCTGACCATCCTTAAATGAATCTACACATCCAGGCCTCTTTAAATCATGACCTCCTGCCCTCCCGTGGCACACTTGCAAGTGCGGCCTCCCCGAGACCCTGGCAGCCCCTGCCCAGAGACCCGACACTGGGGCAGCCAGACCCCGGCCCTCTGCGCAGGCACCCCACCTTCTTGCCCAAGCCTTCTGTGTCTGTGCTTGACTTGGGATCTTGGAGGCAGGTTGGCCTCGGGGAATTGGTGTGGACTTCAGAGTCCCCTTCCAGGGGGCCAGCAGGTGGTAGGGAGAGCCCCTCCGCCCAGACCTCCTCTATGGGCAGATGCCTTCTCCCCTTCTGCTCCCTGCCTGGGAGGTGGCAGCCTTTAAACCATAATGCCTTTTAAGATGCCTTTTAAAATGTGTTGTTTTGCAAAAAAGATAGATAGAAGAGTGTAAGACACTTCCTCCATAATCAATAACTCCAGAGGCATTACTAATCTTTTTTTTAAATCAGAAATACATGTATCTGGTGGAAAGTTCCATAAGAAGGCCGGCCCTTCCTCCAGAGCCCTCAGCCCCAGCAGCTGTCACAGCTCAGAGTTCTGTGCAGACATGAGCACGTATACATGGGTCTGTCCTTTCTATTTTATTAAAATAGGGCGTGTTTTTTTAGATAACATTTATACAGCTTACTCGCTTTATGTCAGATGCCATTCTAAGTATACTGCAAATCACTGAATCCTCCAAACAGCCTTACCAAGTAGGTGCTATTCATATCCCCCAAGCGCAGAGAGGTTAAGGAACTCCCCCCAACATCACACAGTGTTAAGTGAGGCAGTTGGGAGTTGAACCTCAGTACCGGGCACCAGGCTCTATGGTCTCAACCACCACTCGGGGCTGCCTCTCTCAGCACGCATGCGGTCTTTACCTTGGTTTTGTTTTCACCGCCCATTGCGTAATCCATCCGACAAATGTTTATCGTGTGCTCACTTTGCACCAGGCCCTGTCCTACTTGCAGGGGTAGAGCAATCAACAGAAGATAAACATCTCCGCCTTCCTGGCCCTTATATTCTGGTTGGGAAGACAGACAGCAAATAATATAAATGAGTGCTATGTAAATTTGATGGTGTGAGTGGCGTGGAGGAGAAAAACAAAGCGAGGAAAGCGGGGTAGGACTTGTCAGGGGACTGCAATTTTATCTCAGTGGCAGAGGATGGGACCTTGAGTAAAGGCCTGAAGGGAGTGACAGAGTGAGCCCTGCGGGTACCTGGGGGAGGAGCCTTCCTGGCAGAGGGGACAGCCGGTGGGTGCAAAGGCGCATGACGGGAGCCCTGTTGCAGACTGAGCAAGGCAGCAGGGAGTGAGGGCGCACGGTGGGAACAAGGTCGCAGAGGGCAAGACTGTGTGGCTCTGGAGAGCTTTGCTGTGTCCTGTGCAGGAGACGGGCTCCCTGGAGGGTTTGGAGCAGGGGCCCATTTGATCGGACTGGTTACAACAGGTTCTCCCCGGCTGCGGGCTGGAGAATGGACAGCAGGGGCAGAGCGGACACAGGGAGACAGTCAGGCTGCCCCTGCAGCCCTTCAGGCCCAAGGGAGAAGTGGCTCAGACCACAGTGGTGGCGTTTCTTCCATGACTTTCTCCTTTGACGGAGCCGCCCATTGTCCAGAGACCCCGTCAATTTATTTAACCGGCCTCCAGATGGACTCGTTGGTTATTTCTAGGTTTTTGCTATTCGAGACGGTGCTGCAGTGAATGCACTTACACATGTGTCTCAGTGAAATTCCTAGAAGTGAAATTGGAGGACAGAAGATTATGTGCTTCTTTTAAAGGTTCCCAGGCTTCTACTGCGCTCCATAAATACACCAGCTTCTGCTCTCACCAGCAATGCGGGGAGAGGGTGGGGGGCTCGGGTGATAGCTTCGGGTCAGGCCTTGGGCTTAGGGGAGAGCCGGGGCTGGGCTGAGATGCGGCAGGCCTTCCTGATCTGCCCCTTTGGAGGCCGAGCCACCGCGCAGGCGGACTCCTCCAAGAGACACAGCCAGAGTTCTGGACCCCAGGCAGAGCAGGTAGGTGGGGGCCTGTCCCTGCGGTGCGGATGGTGATGGCTGCGTCTGGTGGAGGCCCGTCCTGGAGGGGCTTGAGGAACACGGGGGCCTAGCAGGAAGTGCAGAAGTAGGGCAGATTCCAGAAGCAGTCGATTCCGCTGTCAGTTCAAGTCCCGGTCTCGGAGACATTGTCCAACACCAACCAATTCTCCGATTCTCCGACACCGACTAGGTGCCCAGCGACCCCCTTCAGTTCTAAAACTCATGCCCCAGATCCCACAGAGGGAAGGCTCAGTCCCACAAGACAGTCCCCGCTTCAGACACCACCTGCGGGTCCTGGGACACCCGTGTTCCTGACCAGCATAAATCAGGGGGTTCCTATGATTTGCCAGAATGACTCACAGAACCGAGGAAAGTGCTTTACGGAGGATCACTGGTTAATGATCAAGGATACAACCCAGATGCAGGAGATGCATAGGGAAGGTGTGCGGGAAGGAGCGTGGAGCTTCCGGGCCCCCTCCAGGCCCTCCTCCAGGCCCTCCCGGCCCTGCCCCCTGTTCACCACCCAGGGAGCTCTCGGAATCTTGCGCAAGCCTTTTTGAGGTAACTTACTGAATGAGAGAAAATATCTGCAAATCATCTATCGGAGAAGGGAATTCATGGGGCGCCTGGGTGGCGCAGTCGTTAAGCGTCTGCCTTCGGCTCAGGGCGTGATCCCGGAGTCCTGGGATCGAGCCCCACATCAGGCTCCTCCGCTAAGAGCCTGCTTCTTCCTCTCCCACTCCCCCTGCTTGTGTTCCCTCTCTCGCTGGCTGTCTCTCTCTGTAAAATAAATAAATAAAATCTTTAAAAAAAAATTAAAAAAAAAGAGAAGGGAATTCATATCCAAAAGATGTAAGTCACTCCTACAACAGCAAAAACCCAAACAATCCGATTATATAATGGGCAGAGGAGCTGAATAGACATTTTTCCATAGAAGACACACGGGCCAACAGGTACATGAGTCACCATCACTCATCATCGGGGAAATGCAAATCACCACCACAATGAGATAGCCAGACACTTGTCAGAATGGCCGTTCTCCAAAAGGCAAGAGCAAGACTTGGCCAGGAAGTGGAGGAAAGAGGGAGGCTTCGTGCGCTGCGTTGGGAATATACATTGGTATATTCTGGAAGATGATATGAAGGTTCCTCAAAAAATTAAAAGTAGAAATACCCTATGATCCAGCAATTCCACTTGCGGGTATTTACCCAAAGAAAATGAAAACACTAATTTGAAAAGATGTCTGCACCCCCTTGTTCACGGCGGGAAAATTTGCAACAGCCTAGGCTTGGAAACCACCCAAGTGCCCATCCACAGACGAGTGGATAAAGAAGATGTGGTAGAGATATACAATGGAACAGTATTTATCCATCTAAAAGAATGAAATCGTGCCATTGGTGACACCATGGACGGACCTGGAGAGCATTATGCTAAGTCACGTAAGTCAAAGACAAATGCCGTAAGATCTCACTGAATATGCGGAACCAGGACAAAACAAAACCAAGCTCATAGATACAGAAAACGGACTCGTGGTGGCCAGAGTGGGTGGGAGGGTGAGGCAAAATGGGTGGAAGGGAGACAGAAGGTATAGACTTTTAGTTTATTTCATAACTAGTTTATTTATAAAATAAAGAAGTCCTGGGGATGTAATGTGTCACGGTGGCTGTAGTTAATAACAGCATATTGCTTATTTGGAAAGTTGCTAAGAGTGTAGGTCTTAGGTGTTTTCATCACAAGAAAACGAATTCCGTAACCATGATAGATGTTAACTCAACTTACTGTGATCATTTCGCAATATATACAGATATCAAATCATTATGTGGTACCCCCGAAACGAACATACTGTTCAAAAAACCAAAGGATTTTTGTAGATTTCAATCTCTGGGCCCCCTCCCCTCCCAGGAGATCAGTGGGTGGGGCCGGAAGTTCTAACTTTCTAGTGGGTTCTTGGGTGACCAGCCCCATCCTGAGGCTCTGTAGGGGCCCCACCCTTTGTCACTTATTAGCATAAACTCAGGTGAGCTAGAAAGGGGCTCCTTATGAATAACAAAAGGCACTCCTATTACTTGGGAAATTCCTAGGGTTTTGGTGCTCTCTGCCAGGAACTGGGGACAAAGAACAAATGTATTACTTATTATATATGCCACACCTTCGCTCTGCTGGGCTGTACAAGCTCCATCCTGAGGGTGCTTCCCGCTGAAGGACTTTGCACAACGTGGCTGCTATTTGCAACAATGGCTGCATGCTTTCTTGTTCAAGTCATGAAATAAAAGTCCTTTTCTTCCCTTGGATGGGCTTAAGTGAGGTCAGGTGTCCCACCTGGGGTGGGGAATGTCAGGTGCTAATGAATTAAAGGCCAGGTTTATGATCTGGTAACTGGGGAGGGGGAGCGTATCACCCTAATTGAGCATTTCGCAATGTATCTTAGATTATCAATTTGCAATATAATCTTAGATTAATCAGAGCCCACACCTGGAGCTGAGGGTAGGCTCGGTTTGTCCTGACTCTCAGTAGGTCCTGGAAGGGAGGTATTGCACCTGAACCATGTCCGGGTCTATTAGTGGGGCGCCATGGGGGAATGGGGTCCAGGTAAGCCACCAGCAGTGTCTCCCCTGAGAAGCAAACACAGGAAAAAAGTGTCCCCCTTGACCACCTTCTGCACTTAACTCCGGAACCTCTCCCCAACCTCTTTTTATCAAAATCGTATCAATGATGGAATCAACCTGAAACCCAATCGGGAACCTCGCTGGCTGAACCCCAGTTCTCCAGGTGCAAAATCAGGGGCTGCACTGGGTCAGAGTTTCCCTCCCGGGAGCTCTTGGCCCCGAGAGCCCCTGCAGATAGTTTTCCCTTGTTACTCCTAATGTAAATACATATAGAAAAACGCACGTGTTACAAAAGCACGGCTCAAGATATTTTCACAAACGTAACACACCCAGCGGACCAGCACCAAGATAAGAAATAGAGCACAACCAGCATCAGACAAGCCCCTTGCTTACCCCTTTCTAGTTCTTCCCAAGGATTACCACGAACACTTCTAACACCATAGTTTTGCCCCCCTTTTTTTTTTTCAAAACCTTTCTATAAATGGGATTACCCAGCACGTAGTCTTTGGGGTCTCCTTTCTCAGCACTGTGACTACTACATACCATAGTATGTGGTTGTGGTTCGTTTAGTCTCATTGCTGCATAGTAATCGACCCACTGAGCTATTCTGTAAACATAAAGAAGCTTAATGAATATTGTACAGTTCCCTGTAATCAGCAGGACAAATGAATGAGCATGCCACATCTCTTTGCTTTTGCTTAGGACGATAGCAGCTAACCCTGGTTATCACGTGCCAGTGTGTCTAGGAAAAGATAGGAAAAGGAATGAATTTTTTTTTTTTAGATTTATTTATTTTAGTGACAGACAGCACATAGGGAGGGGCAGAAGGAGAGGGAGAGACAGTCTTAAGCAGACTGCCCGCTGAGCAGGGAGCCCCACATGGGGCTGGATCTCATGACCCTGAGGTCATGACCTGAGCTGAAACTGAGAGTTGGACCCTTAACTGCCTGAGCCACCCAGGTGCCCCGAAAATGAATGGATGATTATACAATGCATGCGGTCTTTTCGCTGGGCAAACACTTTCAAAATGGGAGTCATAAAGAAAAGTAAAAATAGAAGTCTCTCGTGGTAGAAATATCGGGGCCCTTACTGAGCCATCAGTCGATCTGCATTCATTCATCAGATGTGCAATATGCCCGGTATTCAGTCTCTGACTTGGAGTCCTCTTTCCTCCCAACCAATTGGTTGGGTCTCAGCATCCAGGGACAAGTGGGTAAGGATGGCAGAGCCTTAGACATTAGCTTCTCTAGCCATTCCTAAATTAAATGATGCTAAAGAGTTCCTTGAAAGAGTTTTTAAGTGACATTTTTTTCCCTCCTAAGCAAAAAGAAGAGAAACTCTATTTAACACACTGTGCCAAGTAACCACAAGCGATCCCCCAGAATACATCCTCCCAGACCTGTGTGTGCAAATCCATATGTGTATGTATTTCTAAAATGGGATTACTTTGTATCTATCTTTTCACAATTTTTCACTTTTAAAAATAGATTTTACTTTCTAGAGAAGTTCTAGATTCACAGTAACGTGAGGGGGAAAGCATGGAGCTTTCACAGTCTCCCTGTCCCCACACACCCGCTGTCGCCCCCGCCGTGGGAGAGTGAGCAGAGTGGTATGTTTGTTACAACTGATGCATCCGCACTGACCCGTCGTTATCGGCCGGAGTCCGTGGTTTACATCAAGGTTCCCTGGTGGTGCTGGACATTCTATGGGTTTAGACAAATGTATGATGACATGTACCCACCATTACGGTATCACACAGCGTAGTTCCCCTGCCCTACAAATCCCCTGTGCTCCTGCCTGTTCATCCCTCCCTCCTGCTAACCCTGAGCAACCACTGAACCGTTTTTACTGCCTCCATAGTTTTGCCTGTTCCAGAATGTCATAGAGTTGAAATCATACAGCAGGGAGCTTTTCAAATTATCCTCTTTCACTTAGTGACTTTTGCTTTTCATCAACAATATGTGGAGCATGTGTTTCTGTGTCAATAAATATTCTTCTAAAGCATTGTTAATTGCCATCTAATATTTCACTGTGTGCTGTATATTAACGGCTCTCCTGTTTTCAAGGTGTACATTTTTCCCTGTATGGTTTTTTTTTGTTTGTTTTTGTTTGTTTTTTGGGTTTGCTGCTAAAAACAGTGCTGCAGAGGATAGCCTTGTGGACGTCTCTTTGCACACTACTTAATTATGTCCTTAGGAGAAATTCCTAGGTCTGGGGTGGCTCCTACGAAGGTTTTGCTCATTTCAAGTCTTTTGATATGTGTGGCCAAATCACCCTCCAGAAAGGTCGTACCAATTAATTTTTCCAACCAGGAGGGTATGTAGGGTATTTTCCCCACACTCTTGCCAACTTGGAATATTATTGAGATGTTTTCATCTTTGCTAACCTAATAGAGGAAAAATTATGTTTATTTTAATCTATATTTATTTGGGTATTCAAGTTTTGTGGTTTTCCATAAAGCATATTGGCCATTTGTCTTCTTTTACAAATTGCTTTTTAAATATTATTTTCCTTTTTCTTTTTTTTCTTTTCTGTTGGGATAAGCATCTTTGTAGTATAGATTTTTTAAAAGTGTTCCTCTCCTAAAGGTAGTAACTGCTTATAAAGGCCCCCTTTTTAAATGTCAAAAAATTTTCATCAGTGTGCCCACCTGATGCCTGCTCTACTTGAAAACAACAAATAAAATGAACGACAATAAGAACTCGTCTTTCCAGAGTGCTTATTATATGCCAGGCGTTACGCTGTGTAAAACAGCCCATGAGATCAGTTCTGATCTCAGTTCCATTGGACAGGTGGGGAAACTAAGGTAGGAGTGGTGGTTGATTTTCTCAAGGTTACCTAGCTTGTAAGTGGCTGTGCTGGTATCATTTGATTAACCAAATGGTGACATGGTGGCATGGTGACATTCGGCTTCTATGAATTCAATAACATTTTAAAATAAATCTATCATTTGTTCATCTTAAAAGTATCTACATACATTTACAAATCCATCTTACCTGTAAGTTAAAGGCATATAATTGATTCTGTCTATATGTTGGGCATATAATTCAGCAACTCCCTGTAATAATTCTGTGCTCTTCCTCCGTGAGCCTGGTTTTACTGTTAAGACCCATGTTGGACCTTTTATTTTTCAAGAAGGGGAAACTGAGGCTCGGGGCAAGGCAGGAAGGAACTGGCACAAGGTCACCTTAAAAAGTTTACAGCTCAGCCAGGACCGAAACCCAGAGCTCGGGATAGCCAGCCCGGGTCCCTGTGTGACTGGGGCTAGCCGTCTGATCTCATGTCCCTTGGTTATCAGAGGGAACAACACAGGATGCGGTGCTGGGACCGGCGTGGACCCGTCACATTCTCAGGGTGCCAGCCGCTAGGGATACCAAGTGGGCACGGATTCCCAGTCCTCAGGCCACATCGGCTGCCGGGCATTCCAGGACCCTGGCATCCCGCCAAGGGTGAAAACAGAGCTGTTGCCTCCTCCATTGCATTCTGCCCCCTCCTCTTGGGTTTGCATCTCATTGCTGGGTTTGCAACATGCCTAATCTCTGCGTGTGCAGACTCAGAGGAGCCAGCTGGGAGGGAGCATTGCCAGCAGCTCTCAGTCCTCCGTGAGGCCTGCTGACCACTCCTCCCCCAGGCCCCTCCCTGGGCGAACAGGTCCAGAGCAGACTGCAGGCATGGCTGCTGGAGCTTCAACTGGCTCAGGTTTTACGGGTGCCCGCTGAGATGGACCCAATGAAGGACACCAGCCTGGGGTGTTCTCTCTCTCTCTTCCCATATGGAAGTCCTGCCACATCCCACCCTGTCCCCACAGCCTTCATGACAGACGCAGGAGGGAGTTGTAATGCATCTCAGTCATGCAAGTGAGTCTCGGTGCTGGTTCACCAGGCAGCTGCACTCCTGCAAGAATGGGGAGAACTTCATGGTGCAGTCAATAAATAAGTGTCAAATACTGAGTATTCTGTAACCCATCGTATTTCCCTTTTTGCTCTAGCTGCCAGGAGGCTCAGAACTGAATGGGCGGCTAGATCATGAGCCATATTACAACAGATTCTTGGTGTAATTGGCATCAATGTTTCTCCATGAAATCTCTGTCTCGTTGAGTATTATGTGTTCGTGTTACAAATCATCACGATTCTTTTACATGATGAAGGTGGCATGTAAATGAAAAACCAGATATGAAAGGAAATGGCCAGTAGACATCTCTACTTTGAGATATAAATGAATGTTTTTCTCAGAGGGGATGGTTTTCCATTCAAGACTCAGACAAGTGGCTGCATGTCTCTGTTCCTCTCTCCCTCCCTTCTCTCCCTCTTCCCTTCTATCCTTATTCTCTTACTGCTGCTTTTCCCTCTTTCCCTTCCCCTTTTTGGGTCCCCCCCCCATCTTCTTCCTGTTCACCCCTTGCCTCTGGGTGGCCAGTTTAATACTAATATCCTTTACAGGCCCATAGCCCTTGGCTCTTCCCAAGGCCTCGCCCCAGCCTTTACCTCATTTATTCCTCGCGGGGATTACCTGGCAATTATGACGATTTCCACTTTACCAAGGAAGACACTAAGGGCTGGTGAGTTTAAGTGATGTGCGCATGCCCACAGGGTACACTTTATGACTTCCTATCAGGTTCAGGTCCAGGACTCACGAGTCTCATTCCATCACACTCTCCGCTGCACCTCACTGCCTTTCCACGCCAGCCGCACCCACCGGGCCACCCACCTTGCCTGGCCGAGATCACTGAGAGCGCCCCGAAGAAAAGAGGATTCAAAAACAATAACCTGCCCACCCTGTCTTCCCTTCTGAGAGCTCTTGAAGAGTTGAGATTCTCAGTAGGGGCAGCAGGACCTATGGGGGTGTGGGTGTGAATTGTGACATGGGTCATTTGGTCATTCATTTGGTAAATATTGAAAATGCACTGTTGTAGGCAAGGCTGAGACCAGGGTGAGGCAAGAAGGCACCTAAGGTGCCAAATTCGAGGATGTGTTCGCTTTCGGGTGCCATGCCTGCAAGTGCAGGACCTGGAGAGGGGGTGTCTCCTGAAAGTGTATGCCCTAGCACGGTGCTTACCTTTCACTAGTTCTGCCCTGGTACCAGGCACGGTTACGAGTGCTGGCTACTCAGAGCAAAAGAGCCTGCCCTCGTGGAACTTATAATCTGTTATGGGAAACGGGTGTCAATCAAATGATCTTGCTAACAAAAGACTGTTCTAAGGGCGACAAGTGCCACAAGGAAATGGACATGGGGCTGGAAAGGGTATTATGGCGGCCGGGGGTGGGGCAGGAGAGCGACAGTGAGTTTTTCAGGTGTGTTCCAAGTAGAGGACACAGCAAGTTCAGAGGCACCGTGGCAGGGTGGAGGTGGCATGGGGGTGTGGTGGGGGCATGCGAGTGAAGGATGGAGGGGCCAGAGGAGGCGATATACAAAATAATCCCAAGCAGTCTGTTCTCATACAGTGCCAGAGTCTGCAAATGATTGACTTAAAAAAACAAATCCAACTCAGTGGAGAGAATTCAAGGCCACCCCTTCATGAGGTCACTCGTACCCACCTTCCCGATCAGCTTTCTTCACGTGCAGCTATGCAGAGACTGTGCCTAACCCCCTCCAGACTCATCTTTGTCCGTTTCCACACGGCAATGTCTGTGATAGACTCGAACGCTGGCCACATTGTGCAAATGTACACATGAGAGCAGAGAGAAGCTGGGTAAGCGGCTGTCTCAGTCGGCTCAGGCTGCCGTAACAAAATGCCACGGACAGGCTGGCCTAACCAAAATTGCTTTCTCACAGTTCCGGAGGCTGGGAAGTCCAAGACCAAGGTGCAAGTCAGTTCAGTTCCTGGGGGAGAGTTCTGTTCCTGGTTTGCATACTGATGCTTTCTCGTCCTTACCTGGTAGAGAGACAGAGAGAGCTCTGGTTTCTCTTCCTTTTGGATTAGGGCTCCACCCTTATGACCTCATTTAACCTTTATCACCTCCTCCTAGGCCCTGTGTCCAAATATAGTCACATTAGGGGTAAGTGCATCAACATATGAGTTAGGGTGGGAGAGCACATAAACTCTCAGTCCCTAACACCCGGCGGGGTCACATAGCCAATCACTGGGATTTGAACACAGGCAGTGCCCCTTTGGGGACCTAGGCCTCTAACCACCAGACTTATGGACCTCAGGATGTGTTGTGAGTGAAGGTTGCCCATGGGAGTGAGCAGTGCTCCTCAGGGAAGGAAGTGTTTAGTGATCCTTTACAAATCCACAGGACCTGGCCCCACCTGGCAGCTGGACTGGTGGACTGCCTGATCCTACCCCAGGGTGATCCTTCTGGAAGAGGCTGGGCTGAGAGTGTGGTATGGAGGTGAACCAGACCTGAAACATAACGCTTGAATCTGGGAGTTCTCCTGTTTCCAATTTACTCAGAGCAGGCCCCAGGCTCCAGTCTAGACTCCATCAGGAATGGACTGTGTGACCTTGGGGGAGTCCCTCAACATCTTCCCGCCCTAGGTTCCTGCCTCGGTGACCTCAAGTCCCCTGACTGGTGGCTGGGGGCTATTCCCTAGGCCAGGAGGTCGGTCACCCTCCCCCCAACGCCGCCCCAGGCGCCGGGTCCCCACCCTGGACCGTGCAGGTGGGCCGAGGCGGCGTGCGGCGCGCCCAGCGAGCAGGGATCGGTGTCGCCCGGTTCGCCTCAGGCCGCGCCGCAGCCGCAGCGAGTCCGCTGCAGCCGCAGGAAGGGAGCGCGGGGCACTGCCCGCGCACGTCGCCAACCCGTTCCCCACGCCCGCCCACTCCGGGCCCGGCCGCCCCCCGCCTCGCCCCCAGCGCTCCCGGCCACCCCAGACGCCCGCCCGGCGCCCCGCGCCCCGGCCCGCTGGGGGCTGGACTCCCCCGCCCTCGGGCGGGCCCCCGGCCGCCGCCCCTCCCGGGCGCCCGCTCCCTCCCGCTCCCCGCGCGCCCCCCTCCCGGCCGCCAGCCAACTGCGTGCCCCCGGGGCCGGCAAGAAGCCACATGCCCCCGCAAGGAATGCCGGGCCTGGCGGGCGGGGGGCGGCGCTGGGCAGGGCCGGGCCGGGCAGGGCAGGGAGCTCCCCGCCGGGAAGGTTGGTGAGAGGGAGAGAGCGGCCCGCGCCCTCCCCGGCCCCCGCGCAGCCCCTGCGCCCGGCCGCGGGACCTCACACTTTCCCCGCCGGACACGCGGGCGGGACGCCCCGCGGGGCGGCGGGGGCGGGGGGGCGAGCGTCCGGGGGGCCGGGGCGGGGCGGCTCGGCCTGCCCGGGCAGCCCCCGCCCCCCTCCGCGCGCCCCCCGGCCCCGCCGGCTCGGAGGAGGGGGCAGGCCGTCGTGTTTCCCCGCACCCCTCCCAGCCGCCGCCGGCTTTGGGGCCCCGGTGGGGAGCAGGGGGCTGATTAGCCGAGGAGCAGGGGTGTGGCCAGCGGGGCCCCGGGTAGTGAGTCACACACGCTGCTCGCCCAGTCCCGGGCCGCGAGCGCGGTCCCAGCCCGAGCCGCGCGCCGCCCTGGCCCGAAGAGTGTCCCCGGGCTTGGCATGAGGACCCCGGGGTGCCGAGGGAGGGGCTGAAGCCTGGCGCGGTGGTGGAGGAGGGCGGTAAGCCGCGGGCTGGGGAGACTCCCCTAGAGAGAGCGGGTGGGGCTTGGAGTCGGGGCTGGCCCGCCGGCCCACACCAGGACCCCCAGGCCCCGCCTGTACCTGCTCTGAGCTGGCGCAGCGGGCCTGGCTGCATTCCCTGGCAGCCTCTGGGTGAGGGGGCCGCGCAGCCGGGCGCTGAGGGCTCATGTCATCTGCCAGTCCCCCTTGGCCCCAGCTGGACTTGAGTCGGTCCCTCCCCTGTTCCCCATTGCAGACTTTTGTGCGGAGACTCCTGTGGATTCTTCATACCCTTTGCCCTTTGGTCTTGGGGTCCCGGCTGTGCTATCCAGTCCTGCCCCCTGGCCTGAGCTGCCCCTAGGCCTCTGACCCCATGGGGCTGGTGGCTCCAGTCGTCCCCAGGACCAGCCCGGGATAGAAATGGCATTTCCTCTTGGCCAGGCTACAGCTGTTTTTGTTGTCTCTGTTCTCAAGCGCTTCCTCTGGGGATGGCAGGGAGGGTAACCAGACTCCACGGGACCCCGGTCCCCGCTTGCCCTCTCTGACACTCACCCTTCTTCCCCTGTCTCTTTGATCCTCGTCCTGTGCTGGTCCCGCCTTCCGTCCCCAGGACAGAATGACTGACAACATGAAGGAGTGCCTGGCGCAGACCAAGGCGGCCGTGGGGGATATGGTGACCGTGGTGAAGACCGAGGTCTGCTCACCACTCCGAGACCAGGAGTATGGCCAGCCCTGGTGAGGCCCTTAAGTGGGGGCAGGAGAGGGAGAAGCGGGGAATCTCTGGGCTGGGTTGGTTGGACGCCCTGGGGGAGAGTTCCCACTCCGGGCCCACCGCCCTTCACCTGCTCCGGGCAGCTCCTGGGAGCAGATGTGAGTGAGGGCAGGCTCTAGAAGACTGGAAGAACCCACGCACTGGCCCTGGAAGGCCTAGGCCCAGGGCTCAGAACTCCTACCTTTTCACGATCCCCTGCGGAACCGGCAGCCTGGCTGGGACTCCTCCGCCCGCCCCGCATCCCTGCGTCCCCGTGGCCTCCTGGCTGTGTCCACGGCCCCTCTGCCCACCAGTCTCCCACTCTCTGATAGCTTCTCTGCTTCCTTTACTGGCCCCTGGCCTGGCCAGCTCTAGGAGACCAGACCCCTCAACCATGGAAGTGGAGCCCAAGAAACTGAAGGGGAAGCGTGAGCTCATCATGCCTAAAAGCTTCCAGCAAGTGGACTTCTGGTGTAAGTGGAGCCTGGGGCTGTTCCTGGCTTTCTCCTCCCTTCACCCCTTCACCCTGCTCCCACCCCCCCATCCCATCTCTGCTTGGGAATTTGCAGCCGTAAGACTGATGATAGGCCCTCGCCCATGATGTATTGGACGCGGGTCTGGGCTTCAGTTAGCCCTCACCCTTAACCACCGAGGTGGCTCTTATTGGTCCCATTTTCCAGGTGAGGACACTGAGGCTTGCTGGGGGCTCAGGACCCTGCCTCGGGTCCCACAGCCCGCATGCGCACATAGTTGTGGTTCCAACCCAGACCCATCTGACCCCAAAGCTGTGCTGTAAACTTAAAACCCAGGGAGCTACTGACCTCCTTCGCCTTGGCAGGCATGTCTGCTGAGCCCCCAGGGAGGGTAGTGGGTTATTACCACTGAAGACGCAGGGGCCTGTGGCTGGCTGGGGTGGAGCCAGGGCCGGGACTCGTGAGTCCCACGCAGTGTGCTTTTCCCGCCCGATGCCATCCTCAGGGGGGGCCTCCCTGCAGCCCCTCAGCCTCCGCCGTGGGCGTCCTGCCTCCCTGCAGCAACTGAGGCTCTTTCGCTCTTTCCGTCCCTTCAGTCTGCGAGTCCTGCCAGGAGTACTTTGTGGATGAGTGCCCGAACCACGGTCCCCCAGTGTTTGTGTCCGACACGCCAGTGCCCGTGGGCATCCCAGACAGGGCTGCCCTCACCATCCCGCAGGGCATGGAGGTGGTCAAGGAAGCCAGTGGGGAGAATGACGTGCGATGCATAAATGAGGTCATCCCCAAGGGCCACATCTTCGGCCCCTATGAGGGGCAGATCTCCACCCAGGACAAATCAGCTGGCTTCTTCTCCTGGCTGGTGAGTGTCCCCTGGCCTGTGCCTTGGGAGAGGGTGCTAACGAGAGCGTGGAAGGAAACCAGCAGGGGGAGCCATACGCTGGCCCAGCCTGGCCCGAGAGCTTTTCTGCCATTAGTCCAGGATGCAGGGATGATGAATCTTGCTATCCCCTTGCCCTGGCTGAGTGGTTTGCCACCCTGGGTGGCTCAGGGCCGTGCTGAGGGGCCCGTCTGGCTGGGGTCGGCAGAATCGGTAGTGGGGCTGTAGGGAGCCCGTGGCCAGCCTGCCAGGCAGAACTCAGGGCGATGTCCCCGTGAATGTTCATGTGTGTGTGTCTGGCGGGCCATTCTGTGGCATTGACAAAGGGTTTACCCAGGCCCTCCTCTGGAGTGGGTGACTTGGATCTGGGGGCTGTGGGAATGCAGAGCATGACATTCAGCCCAAAAAGCAGTGATGCCAGGTGCTGGGCTGAGTGCCAGAGGAACCATGGCCCCTGCCATCAGGGAGTGGATGGTCTGGTGGGGACAACAGGTACTGGCCAGGTATGTGCACACGTGATCACTGCTACGGAAGGGGGAAGACAGGACCCTCTAGGAGCAGAGGGAGACGGTGGTGTTCGTGGTGCTCGAGGATCTGGGGCCTGGAGCCCAAGTTCATTGTGTCAGCCAGCTGTGCTATTTACTATCAAATGTGACCTCGGACGAATCATTTAACCTCCGTGTGGCTGTTCTGTAACAGAACAGTCGTAGTTGATGGTGGAAATGAAATAGGTTAACACTGTGAAGTCTTTAGAACCGTGCCTGCCTTCGGGAAGCATGCAGTGAATATCAGCTATCATTGTTGTTGTCGTTGGCCTATTTGAAGGGTTTGGGCAGGGTTCCTTTCAGCTTGAGACTGGAGGAATGAGTAGCAGTTGGGGGACGGGGCACGGAAGAATGCTGTAGGCACACAGAACAGCTGAGCGAGAGAAACTCCAACAGGTCCAGTGCTTTGCTAGCAATGAGCCCGGGAGTCAGTGTGGTGAGAAATCAGAGAAGGGGGCAGGGGCAGATCACACCACGTTTCATAAGTCAGGGTAGGTGCCGCTTCTCCTGCAGGCCAGGGGAAGCCTTGCAGAATGGGGAGGTTAGGTTGCAGAATGGAGAACCGGGATGGGTAGGAGGCCTGGGTGGGGGGCTCAGGTCAGAAAAGATGCTGGTTTCAGCTCAGGTGGTAGAGGCAGGCACATCTGCAAGAGACTTAGAAAGGAGAATCTCCGAGGTTTATTAATGGATGGGATGTGGAGGTGAGAAAGAGGGTTTGTAACGATCTGAAGAGGAAGGACTGTCAGGGATGACTCTGGGCTCTCGGGAGTCAAGTTTGAACAGAGATGGAAGAAGGCAGGGCCAGTAGAGAAAGTCAGGCTAGAGAGTGGAAAGATGATTCATTAGCCATTAATTAAACCTTTCTTGTGGGGCTCCTTTATGCTGGGCTGGGCACTGAACTGGCCTGTGAGATACAGTGATGGGCCAGATCAGACATCAGTCCTGCCCTCATAGAGCTTATTGTGGGGAAGCTGGAATGAATCAAAGAATAAGATAAAGAGATGTAAAATCATGATTTGGGTGATGAAGAGACAGTGAGGCTAGGAGAAAAGGGAACAACCAGAGGAACTGATGTGGCCAGAGGTCAGGGAAGGCTTCCTGATAGTGGAGCTGGGATTAAGGGGAGAGAATGCCCTCCAGGTAGACAGAACAGCATGTGCAAAGGCCCTGTGGCAGGAGAAAGAGGTTGGCACATTTACAAGGCTAGAAGAAGGTCATTGTGCCTGGAGGGTAGCAAACATAGGGACTGGGAGGGGGAGACAGAAGCTTGGATGTATAGGGCCCAGTAGACCAAACTGGGACTTTTGCTCTTTAAGAACAATGAGAAGTTTCCTTTATGTTTTGAAAGGGTGACTTTGGCTGCAGCCTGGAGAACAGATGGGGGGGCGGTCATTGGTGTGGAGAATGGATGCCCACAGTCCAGTTAGAGGGCTATGGTCATTCTCTATGGTGATGATGGTGGAGGCTTGAGCTAGGGTGGGGTGGTGGCGTGGAGGCAAGTGAACTGGTCTGTGACCTATTTCAGGGATGAGCGATAGTGACTTGGAAACAGATTGATTGGCCTAAGTGAGGGAGAGGGAATTGGCCAGAGCAAGCCCTTCAGTGTTCTGCTCTCAGCAGGTCAGGAAGGCATCTCTGAGAAGTGGAATGCAGGGCAGGGCCTGGGTGGAGGGCAAGATCCCTATTCTGGTTCTGGACTGGCTGACTTTGGAGTGACAGCAAGGTCTCCAGGGGCCGTGTTAACTAGGCAGTTAGCTACATGGGTGTGGAGCTTGGAAAGGAGGTTTGGAGATGTCACTTCCTGAGTTACCTGTGCGTGGGTGTGCGTGGGTGTCCGTGGGGCAGGGGGTGCGGAGGGCAGCCCCCAGGGAGAACAGGTGAATGAAAGGTGGACAGGACCTCGGTGAGCTTTGAGGAACATCCACGGTTAGCGGCCCGGGAGGGGAGTGATCCCGCAAGGGTGGCAGGAATTGCAGCCTGAGAGGGGGGGAGGTCAGAATGGCCAACAGTGGCAAATTCTGCCAGGAAACCAAGCAAGAGAAGGGCTCCGAAGTGTCTGCTGGAGTTGGTGCGAGGGAAGTCACCAGCCACCTTAGCAAGACCCGTTCCTGTCAAACACTGGTTCTCGACCTGGGGCGCTTTGCTTCTCCCTCCACTCTGGACATTTGGTAACGTCTGGAGACATTTTTGGCCATCACAACTTGGGATGGGGATACACTTCTGGCATCGAGATGGCAGAGGCTGGGAATGCTGCTAAACGTTTCATAATGCACAGGACGGCCTCGTACAACAAACAGTGATCTGGCCTCAGTAGTCGATGGTGCCGCGGTGAAGCCCTTCGAGAGAGCAGTGAGGTGGGAGCGCTGTTAGAACCCGGGTAACCGGTAGAGCCGCTTCTCAGAAGTCAGATCCGAGTGAGATCAGTGGAGGAGAGACAGGAGTTGAGAGGGTTTGGCTGCCGGCAGACACAGGTGCAGGGAGCTTTGTTCAGAGAGAGACGTTAACATCCTTGAAAACCTGGTGGGAGGGCCCTACTGGAGAGCTGGTCGACTCTAGAGTAGCAATGAGGCGTAGTGGACAAGCTATTCTAACACCGAGAAGGTTCAGATGGAAACATTGCCTATGGAAGGGAGATGGGTCAACATTTTTTCTGTCACTGGAGGGATGCCTAGAGGCTCAGAGCAGATGGAGGGAGGGAAGTATAGTAGCCCTAATAATGGCCCCCCTGGGGATGGCTATGTCCTAACCCCTGGATCCCGTGTATATGTCCTCGTAGGTGGCCAAAGGGACTCTCCAGAGGGGATACATTAAGGCTCTTGAGATAGGGAGATTATCTTGGATTATCAGGATGGGCCCCGTGGAATTACAAGCATTCTTATAGGAGGGAGGCAAGAGAGTCAGACTCAGAAAAGATGGGAAGATGTTATCCCGCTGGCCTTGAAGATAAGAGAAGGAGCCAGGAGCCAAGGAATGCAGGCAGCCTTTAGAAGCTAGAATTCGCAAGGAAGTAGAATCTTCCTGCAAGTTCCAGAAGGAACTCAGCCCTGCCGACACCTTGGTTTTTAGGACCGCTGACCTCCGGAACTGTGAGATAATCAGCAGGTGGTGTTTGAAGCCACAGTATTGTGACAGTTCATTAAGAAGTGATAGGAAGTGAATGCAGTGGGCTTCCGTGTCTGGGGGGACGTCTGCTAACACGTGCGGAGAGGTGGCCAGGGGAACGGTGAGGGTGAGTTCAGCTGGGGTGAGCGAGCTGCAGGTGCCCGTGCCTGTGAGACGCACAGGTGGGCTGTTCGGGGGAGGCCGGCGCATGCGGGTCAGCCGAGGACGGGCCTGGGCGTAGGGGACACGAAGCAGGTGAATGGATGCAGCTGAGGCCCCAGGAAGGCATGGGCAGCAGGGGCCCAGCGGCGACAGAGAAGTGGGAGGACTGAGAGCTGCCGGGCTCGCGCAGGGCACGGGCTCTGTGTCCTGGCCACGGGCGGTTTCGTGGTGGAAGCCGTGCTGCTGGGGATGGAGGTGTGAGTGGGAGGTGACCGGAGAGCCAGCCAGGGTGGCTGGCTTGTTTTAAAAGTCTGGCCGCTCGTGAGCTATGATCCTAGGCCAGCTGTGTGCCACATTCCTCCTCCGACAGTCCTGCAGGCGAAGGTCGCTGACCTTGTGGTTCTGATGAGGGAACCTGGGACTGAAAATGTTAAGCGCACAGCCCCAACTCCCATGGCTGACACATGGTTCCCACAAAGCCAGGCTTTAAGGATGGGAGACGAGGAGGTCTATTCCCAGTCAAGTAATTCCGAGGCAGAGTGTCACTGGTGGTTGTCGTACTTGTACAAGGCTGGAAGGGCCAGGGAGGAGGGGAGTGGATTTTGAGTGGGCGGACTGGAGATAGGTCTTGAAGGATGCGTGGAAGTTCAGCGGAGGCGAGAATCTAGGGCTGTGCTCCCTCCCCCACCCACAAACACCTACACCTTGGGGAGGCCCCGCGGGCAAGCTTGGGGCCTCAAAAGCAGGCAGCTTCCCCGGGTTTGTGGCCCGGCATGGGGCTGGGGTCTGGAGAAAAGGGAGAGGAGGAATCCCTGGAGTTTGCCGTCTGATCCTAGACCAGCTCTGCCAGTCGAGAGCGGGCATGGCCTGCACTTCAAGGGCCCAGGGGCCAGCCCTGTTGTTCCCTTGGAGGTGCCTTCCTAGGGCCTTGGAGCTGGGAGCTGTGACATGGGGATGGGTGCGGGGAGGAAGCGGCTGGGTTCGCGGGACCATTGGGAGGCTCTGACCTTTGTGATCCAGAGAGGTGAGGGGCACTGAAGGCCCTCACAGAAGAGATGTGCAAAATGGCTCAAGAAAGCAGAGCCTGTGCATGTGTGTGCGCGTTTATGTGTGTGTGTGTGTGTTTGCGAGTGTGCGTGTATGTGCGCATGTGTGCACTCATGTGCGAGTGTGTGTGCGTGTGTGTGCATGTGTGTGTTTCCGCGTGTGTTTGCACGTGTGTATGTTTCCGTGTGTGTGCGTGTGTGTCCTCAGTCAGGGTTTCGGCTGGAGAAACGCAGGAATGAGGAACAGCGCTGCCGCTCAGATGATGGGCTGGTTGAACAGACGGAGCGGGGAGAGGTGGGGTGAACCGCGGCACTGATTTTGGACCAGGATCTGGAAGCATCGCAGCCCAAGTAAACTGCATTCGTTTGTCGAGTCCTGTCTCAGAGCCGTACTCGATGTTCTTTCTTGACCTTCTGCTTGCCTTCAAAAGCTCTGGCCTTCATCCCGCACAACACGTTTCCTTTACAACGCCTCCGCGTGTACGCTCTACTCCAGTCAAAATAACGGTGGAGCAGAGGATAAGCGACCTGCCCGGTTTCTCGAGCACTTTCCATGTTTCTGGGTCTGTGCTCAGCACTTGCCAGCGTGATCTCATTTGGTCCTAATAATGCCCCCATGAAGTAGGTATTATTCTACCCATTGTACCGCTGAGAAAACTGAGGCCTGGAGAGGAGAGTCATTCTGCACAAAGCTAAACAGCTAACGAGTTGCTGAGCTGGAGTTCCAAGCCAGCCGTCCGGACTCTAGAACCCGCCCTCTCGTTCTGCCTCCAGGTCCTTCTCCGTCTTCCTCCCCCGTCTCGCCAGTTCTTCCCTGCTGGCCTTGGGTGACTTTGTTCTACTCATCCTTCCTGCCCAGCACTGGTTCCCTGGCCACCTCCCCTCCACCCGGAGGAAAGCTGGTCCCACAGGCCAGGGCCTGCGTTTAGATGGACCCAGTGGCCATTTCCGCTTCGCATCTCTCCACAGCCTGGCCTCCCCTGCAGGAATTTTGCCCTCACCTCTGGCTGCTTAGAAAAGAAACGTCCCCTTCCTCCACCTTCTCATCTCAGTGGGAATGATAAATCCCAGGAATCCTTGCCAGGTTGCCAGACCGCCCTCGACCACTGGCAGCTGGCGACGATGCTGCGGGCCTGAGTTGTTCGGGAGTGCAGGAGGCCGTGGGGTTCAGTTACGGGAGGAAGAAAGAGGAGGCCAGCACAGGGTGTCTGTTTACCTTTCTCGCTTAGACTCGGTCTTGTTCCAGAAGGGATTTAGGGTAGCCTAGCAGGACACATAAAATAGAACATCATAGCATATTAAAACTGCGAGAGACAGAAGAGAGAAAAGCAAGGGCGGAGACCCTAAGCAGCGCCAGGAATGAGTCTAAAGATGCAGACCGTCATGACCCGTGTACACGCTTTTAGCTATCGGGGGCCCAAATCCGGCAGCCACTGGGGAAGAGGCAAGCTTGGTCAGCTACCAGTGCCTTCTGTCCCTGTCCCCAGTTAGCTCCTGGGGAGGTCTGCCCTTCTGGGTACCGATACTGGACGGGAGATTTCCCAGGGGTCCTCATAACGAGGACTCCATGTGGTGGCATTTGTTCACCTGCTGTTGGTCAGCTCCTCCACCGGTGAGACGCCTGCTGTTCCGGGGGGAAACCGAGGTGCAATGGTATTTCCAGTGTTTTCCATTTCAAGTTCCACTGTAAAATGGAGATTTTTTTTTGAAACTTGGAATGGAACGTGCAGAAGCTCATGACAGCCTCCAGAAAAGTCTGAAAACCCCGGAGTGACTGGGATAGAGGGAAGTAGAAGCAGACGGTTGCGATGTCACAAGATGTCAGCGGGAGCAGGCAGGTGTCACCAAGTTTGGGAGAGCTCGGAGAAGGCGAGAATAACAGGCTTGTCCAGGAAGAATAACGGGCTTGTCCAGGAAGAAAAGAAGGAACATTTGAGACAGGTTGGCTGTGTGTGTGTGTGTGTGTGTGTGTGTGTGTGTGTGTGTTTGAGGAGATACTTTCCATGCTTGTTTGCTCTTTTCTATTAACTCTTTATTTTGAAATTTTCAGACTCTGTGAAAAATTATAAGGATTGTGTAATAAACACCCACACACCCTGCACCTAATTGACCCATTGCTAGCATTGAATCTCTCTCTCTCTAAATACCAGCAGGCGTGTGTATGCACACACACATTCTTTTTTGTTTTGTTCTGTTTTGTCTTCTGAGCTGCTTAAGATATGGTTGCAGACACCAGGCTTTCTGGGCCACGCGCTCTCATCAGCACGACACAACTCTACAGTTGCAGGGCGAGAGCAGCCAGAGACGGGCCGGGAATGAATGAGTAGTGAGGCTGTGTGCCAATAAAACTTTATTTATGAGCGCCAAATGTGAACGTCATGTAATTTCAAACGCAATTGAGATTTCATCTACATTTCACACATGAAATCACATCAATGAAATTAATATGAAAAAAAATTTTTATAATCATTAAAAAAGGCAAACACCCATGCTTCGCTCAGAGCTGTATAAAAGCAGGTAGGGGGCTGCATTTGAACTGCAAGCGGGAGTTTGCTGACCTCTGTCCTCTGCCCCCACAATAGAATTGTTATACTCAGGAAATGTACCCATGGATACAATACTGTCTCAACTGCAGTCCATATTCACATCTTCCCAGGGGCCCTGGGGAAGTGCCTTTTACAGTCTGCCCCCCATCCAGGACCCTCTCAGGCATCCCCCATTGCATTTAACTGTCATGTCTCATTAGTCTCCTTTATTCTAGAACAGGATATTGACACTTTGGAGAAGTCCTGGGCAGTTGTTTGCAGAATGTTGCACGGTTTAGATTTGCCTGATGGTTTCCTCATGATAGATTCCAATTGTAGCATTTTGGCACGAGGGATGTTGTGTCTTTCTCCCTGTAGATAACAGGAAGCATGTGAGGTCAGTTTGTCTTATCTCTTACCCAGTGGTTTTAGCAACTGTTGAGGATTCTTGCCTGCATCATCAATTATCATTCATGGTTTAACATGATTTACAGTCGACATTTACTACGTGACATCCTTCTGCAAAAAAAAGTGCTCAACTTTCTCCTCCACTCCATCCCTCAAAGTTATTTTTAGCATCAGGATGGACTCCTGAATCCTTCTTTTTCTTCTGTGTGTTCTAGTCCATTCCTGTCATTATTCATTCTGATGTTTAAATCGCCCTAGATTTGGCCAGCGCGAGCCCATTCAGTCTGGCTCCTTGTCCTTATTTTCATCCTTCCCTTACTTTCTGGTGCAAAAAGATGTTCTAGCCATCTCTCCCAGGAGCCCTAATTTGTTTTAGTGGAAATGGTGTGCAGAACTCAAGATCCCTGGGCACTAAGCGTGCACGTGGCTACTGGGGTCTCATTGCTTCTAGGCCTGACCTAGGTTTTGAGGAATGAGTTGCAGCGGGTGGCCGATGGCATCGGGGACCTGAGGGAACACGGAATCACGAGCAGCAGGCACGACGTGTACACAGGTCTAGGGGCACGGGTAGTGTTGAGCAGGGATAGGTGATAGGGGATAGCAGAAGGAAGTGTGCTTAGAAGGAAGAGTGGAAGATGATGCTAGAAAGAAGTTGCTTTTCTCATGTTCTAAGATGGGGTGGATCCTTAAAATACTATCAATTCAATATCAGCTTTTCCAGGAATAAAAGTATGGAGCTCAATCTTAAGATTCCTCTTACGATCAGAAGCATTAAATGGGCTTGCCTTGTATAACTATTGGACAAAAGCTGGTCGTTTGGTTATGAATCACAAACGGAACCAAAGATTCCCCGCCAATATGTACGATGCTGGTGAACCAGTTTTGGCTGGAACTGTCTGTCATTCTCATACTCTGGTATTTTGGAATAAAAGAGCATGAAAATGATTCTGAACTGGCCCAGTATTTCCAGTGTAAAGGAGCTCCGAACTTGACCTTCACCATGCCTTTCCTTCTCAGCACCTGTGCTGGGGTGGCGTTTCTCATCTGTCGTATTGAGGTGACTTTTAAATATATGAATAACTATAGTCACTATGCTGTGTGTTACACACCCAGGGCTTACTTATTTCACTCTGACCATCTTTGCTCCCCGCTCCCCTGACCCCTCTGCCTCTGGCAACCACCAATCTCCTCTCCTTATCTAGGAGTTCAGCTTTTGGTGTTTTTCTTTTTCAGATTCCACGTATAAGTGAGATCACACGGTGTTTTGTCTTTGTCTGACTTAGCATTATACACTGAAGGTCTGTCCGTGTCATTGCAAGTGGCAAGACCTCATTCTTTTTTATGGGTGAATAATATCTCTAGCACATCTTCTCCATCCCTTGATCTGCCGAGGGACACCTGGGTTGTCGCCACGTCCTGGTCATTGTAGATAATGCTGCGGTGAACGCGGGGAGTGCACAGAACTTTTCACTTCAAGCGTTTTCGTTTCTTTCTGATAAATACCCAGACATGAAATTGCTGGATCACGTGGTAGTTCTATTTTTAAGTTTTTGAGGAACCTCCGTGCTATTTTCCGTGGTGGCTGCGTCCACGCACATTCCCAGAGCAGCGCTCAGGAGTTCCCTTCTCCCCACATCCTGGCCAGTGCTTGTTGTCCCTTGTCACGTCAATGCTAGCCATTCTAACAGGCCTGAGCGGGTAGCTCCTTGTGGTTTTGGTCTACGTTTCCCTGATGGCCAGTGAAGTTGAGCACCTTTTCCTGTATCTGTTGGTCAGGTGACTTTGAATGTTCACGGGAGGGGGGTCCCAATGTTACATTAATCTTACGTTAATGTCATTTGAAAAGGCATAAGCATAGATCTAGATGCAACAACACTTCTTCTAGCTCTTAAATAGCTACAGCTATCCAAGACAGGCTTCCAAGTCTAAAATGAATGAACGATACCAACAAACGTAATGCAAATGAACGAAATCAGTGTAACGTGTCGGATGACGTTTGGAACAAAACTGCCGTTTATCGGGCGACCCCTTTATTTTCTTTGTCTCTATTGGAAACACTGGGGAATTTTTCAGTGCACCTGCCTCCATGGGTCCTACCCTTTTCTTTGCCAGAATGTTTCCTGTGCTTATTAAGTTTGCATTTGCTCTTCTTTCGCTAGCTCGCGGCAGACAGCAGGAAGTGATGTTGTGTGGTCGGCTGTGCCCATCTAGCAGGCCACTTCCAAATCTGGTGACCTAGAACTGGGGTTGCATGCTTCTTGTGTCAAGGGGCCGATCGTAAATATTTTAGGCTTCGTGGACCCTACATGTCCTCCTCTGTTCTGCCCTTGTAGCGGGAGAACAGTCATAGGTGTGGTGTCTTCTAGTCAAACTGTTTATGGATACCAAAACTTGAATTCCATATACCTTTCACGTGATGGAATATTCTTACCTTGGTTTATTCCCAACCACTGAGAAACATACAAACCGCTCTTCGCTGGTGGGCCATCCAACGCATGTGGCGGCTGGATTTCCCTCGCAGGCCATAGTTTGCTGGCCCGAGGTGTAGAGCAGCAATCTTGCATGCTTGCTTGGGTATCTGCAGGTCCAGCTGCAGTTCCTCAGTTAGTCTGGGGTGTCTGCTGGTGGCCCCTGGGGGGCTGATTTTGCTGGGCGAGGCTGGGCCGCTGGGCCGCAAGCCACGGGGCGAGCTTGTCACCTCACCGTGGAGCCAGGTCTGCTCCATGTTCTGGGCCCAGGCTGAAGGAGCAGGGGCTCCGTGGGGAAGCTCTTCTCCCAGTCAAGGCCGAGGCCCCAGAGGCAAGTCCACCCTCGGGAGCACATTTCCAGTCTTTGCTGGAAATCCCATCGGCCAGACAAGTCACATGGCTGAAGCCAAGGTCAAGGAGAAGTAGTACCGGCCACCTATAAGAGAGAGCCCAGTGCAGAATCACGTGGCCGAGGCCCATGGGGAGGGGCGGGAACTGGGGCCAAGAATTCAGAGTTGACCGCAGGTGCCAACCGAGTTACAAGCCCAGTACTCTTGGGACGGCAATCTCCTAGTGATTGCTGTATATTGATTTTTTAAATGAAAACATTGAATTAAAAATTCTTGGAGTGAACTTTTGGATCTTGAGAACATATCCAAAGACCCTCGCTTTGAGAGACGCTAATTGCTAGTGAACTTCCTGGCTTTAATAATAGGGGACTTGGGGCCTTCTGGTGTTTGAAAATTCCTTTAGGACAGGTCTTGTTGGAGCCCGATTCTGCAGCCTTAAACCCGCAGGGGGCCTCAGCGAAAGCTAGTGAGGCTCGGCAGACAGCCATACCTCTAATAGCCGCCAAATCATTGCTGTTCATTGGGCATTCAAAGGTTCGTGTGCCATAACTTTGTACACTCACAACCGTTCTATCGGCAGGTGTCTCTCTCTCGCTTTGTCCAGACTGGAAAATGGGGGCTTCAAGGGCCAGGTTACTTGTCCAAGGCCATGTAGCTGATCTTGGGGTCAGGACTTCAAACCAAAGCTCGAGCGCCTCATTTCCAACCCCATATGTGAGTGCCCACATGCTGTCCCCTTGGTCTTCCCACTCACACGGAAACTTCTGTTTCTCTGGGGAGTACTTTTAGAGCAGAGAGTATAACGTGGTTTCCTTTTCCTTGTCTGATTGATGCTGATGAATATTTGGGAGATTTCTTTCTTTTTTTTTTTCTAAGATTTTATCTATTTGAGAGAGTGAGCGAGCAAGCATGAGTGGGGGGAGGGGCAGAGAGAGAGGGAGACAAGCAGACGCCCCACTGAGCGCCGAGTCTGGCGTGGGGCTCGATCCCAGGACCCTGAGATTGTAACCTGAGCCGAAATCAAGAGTCGGACATTGAACCGACTGAGCCACCCAGGTACCCCTTGGCAGATTTTTAAAAACCGCTTTATTGCAATATAGTCACATACCACACAGTTCACCCATTTAAAGTGTGGAATTCAGTGGTGTTTAATATATTCACCGCTGTATACAGCCACTGTCACCGTCAGTGGCAGGACACTGTCATCACCTCAGGAAGAAACTCTGTCTTTAGCTGTCACCCCACCTCTCCCTCCTCCCCCCTCCCCCTTTCAGCCCTCAGGAACCACTGATCTACTCGGTCTCCAGAGATCTCCCTGTTCTGGACTTCGTATGAAGGAGATCATAGGAGATCAGTGAATTCATGTGAATGACTACGTGGCCCTTTGTGACTGGCTTCCTGCTCTTAGCTTGCTGTTTTCTTTTCTTTTCTTTTTTTTTTTTTTTAAGATTTTGTTTATTTATGTGACAGACAGCCAGCGAGAGAGGGAACACAAGCCGGGGGAGTGGGAGAGGAAGAAGCAGGCTCCCAGCGGAGGAGCCTGATGTGGGGCTCGATCCCAGGACTCCGGGATCACGCCCTGAGCTGAAGGCAGACGCTTAACCGCTGTGCCACCCAGGTGCCCCAGCTTGCTGTTTTCTAGGCGCTTCCAAGTTGTGGCAGGTCCTCACCGTGCGTGTAGCATGATCGTTCCTTTTTGTGGCCTTTTCATTCCATTACGTGAACACGCCACATCTCGTTCATCCATTTACCTGTCGACAGACGGTTGCGCTGTCTCTAGCTTTGGGCTCTTCTGCGCAGTGCTGCTGTGAACGTTGGTGTGCCGCTTCCTGCGTAGACCTGCTTGTTCTGGGGCATCTACCTAGGAGTGGAATTGCTGCGTTGCTTAGCCCTGTGTGAATGAACTCTGTGTTTCATCATCTGAGGACCTGCCAGACCGTGTCCCCGCGTGGCTGGACCATTGTGCGGCCCCACCAGCCGTCCAGGAGGGCACATCCCTCCTCCTCCCCGCCAGCCCTTGCTGTTAGCCAGTGTGATTCTAGCCGTCCTCGTGGCAATGAGGCGCTATCTCAGTGTGCAGCTTTGCTGTGTTCTCTGCTTTTGTTCTGACGCTCTCTTGTTCATTTCTCTGGTGATGAGGGGGTGAGCCGCCCCTGACGGAGGTGCTGCTTGGGGTCTGGACCACTCCGTGGGTGCTTTTCACACCCGCCCTGTCAGCTGCTTCCCTCTGCCCCGTTAACCTGGAAGACCCTTCACATCTGTAGTATATTTCATGTTTGTTTCTATTTACTTTCCCTCTGGCCACAGGCCCATTCTAACACCGCTGTTATGCCAGGCCTTTTGCCCAAGGCCTCAACCCGCTGGTTGCACCAGTTGGCAGATTTATTGAAGTTGAGTGTGTCCAGGGTACGGGGGTAGTTGGTCCTGAGGCTGGTAACAAGGCCGGGGGGGCGGGGGACCTTGAGTGGACTTGAGTGCAGAAGAGCTGTCTGAGTTGGTTAAGGGGCTCTGGACTCAGACATTCCTGCCATTTGAGGGACGTGTGTCCTGGGGCGAAGCGCTTTACTCTCTCGGAGCCTAGATTTCCTCTGCATAAAATGGGGATGCACAGTCTGTTGGAACTTACCCTTATGAGTTGTGAGTCTTGACGCTTGCTGCAGACAGGTGCATAGCAGGGGATAAGCAGATCACATCTCTCTATTATCTCCAGTTAGCGTCACATGGGCCTGGTGAGTGAAACTCCAGTATGTAAAACCCGGATGTGGAATTTGGGATTGTATGTAAACGTGCCGCATTTACTAGGTCTCCAGGCCTTTTTTGAAATTTAATAAAAGACTTTTAGAATGATCAAAGGAAGCACTAATTCCATTATCAGTTAAAAGGAGGTGAGGGCGGGTTAGATCTGGTTCTCAAGCAGCCCATGTCACCTAGGAAGTTATACTCATATACCAATATTCCAAGACTGCTGCACACATTTTAAGGGCTCTCCCCTTTGCCTTGCCCAAGTCCATCTGTAGATACCAGGTTAGCAGGCCAGGGCCTAAATCATCTCAGAGGCCCCGCTTCCAGCCCAAGCCTTCAGTTCAAGTTCAGGTTTGGTCCCGCCTCTTTCGCTCTGCCATTTCAGTTTGCTAGACTGGGGAGTGGCTGGAGAACAGAGGCATTGCCGTCTGCCTCCTGGGGTTCTGGGAGGAGCATCTGAGATGCGCAGAAGTGCTTTGTCAACTGTGAATAGGTTCATAAATCATTTTTGTAACCGCTTTGCTCCAAGAAGAGGTGCAGGGCTGAAAATTAGAATGCTTTGTGGATTCCATGGGTTCCTGGAAGGTTGCAAGCAAATCAGGTGTTTGAAAATCTAATCTCTGTAGCATCCGGTGGAGGCACCGTTCAGAGGAGCCCAGCAGGGAGCCCTTGACGCTGGTGGGCGTTCTGCCACCGCGCAGAATGTTCCTCTGTAGTAAAATGCAGATCTTCACGTAGCAAATCTGCTCAAGCCAGCAGCCAGACTGGAAACTCGGGGGGTGCCCGGGGCTTTCCTGGTTGATTCCGAGGTCATTAGAGGGAGCTTGGGGATAACGTCTATCTCTCTACTGAGTGCTTAAGAGGCGGGCTGTACCAGCAGACACGGGAGTGACCTCAGTTTCCTAATCTGCAGAATGGGAATCATGATCGGAGCTAGCTCACAGAGTTGTGAGAATCCATGAAACGGTGTGTCAGAGTCCATGGCACCGTGAAATTGCTTTTTTGGTTTGGTTTGGTTTTTAAACTGGATATTTCTTTCTTTTCTTTCTTTCTTTTCTTTCCTTTTTTTTTTTTTTGAAGATTTATTTATTTATTTATTTTAAAGAGAAAGAGAACACACCCATGCACACGCACACGCATGCACGAGCAGTGGGGGTGGGGGATGGGGAGAGGGAAAGAGAGAATCTCAAGCAGACTCCACACTGAGCATGGAGCCTGATGCGGGGCTCGATCCCACCGACCCGAGCCGAAATCAAAGGTTGGACACTCAACCGACTGAGCCCCCCAGACGCCCTTGAAATGGCTTTTTGAACAGTAGCCACTGGTGTTTGGTTACTGATGTCTTTGTTAATCATTAACCACGGTCAGAAATAGCACTGGGATCCATGTGGACCATGCTGGCCCCAGGAGGCCCAAACTCAGGTTTTGTATTATTTTCTGAGGATCTGTCCACATGAAATCATACAATGTGAGTTTTAGACAGAATTTTAGAGGTCGTTGAGGACAGAGTAAAGATACCACCTCACAAAGAATACTCATTCAGCCCTGTGCCCCTGTAAGTTGTGCTGCCCCCCCGCCCCACGTGGTGGTCCTTCCCATTTGATGATGGCCCTGCTTCCTCTCGCCTCTTCTTCTCCGGGCTAAGGGACCCCCTTACTGGGCTAATCACCCTTCTCCGGTCAGGCCCAGGCTAGCAAGGCCTTTTTGACATCACTAGGGTTCAGAGCCCCAGTGGGTGCTAGAACTACTGGGTTTAGAGGGACCAAGGAGGGTAAGGACCAAGGGTAAGGTGAGGGAGACACTGAGAGACCAGCCTTCTGCGGGCTCGATCCCGAGCACCGGGCCCTGGCTGACCATTCCTGGACCATCTTGGTCTCAGGCCTGGAGGCCTACAACTTGCTGTCTACTCAGGGTGGCCCGGGCTTCTCAGTGACATGTGACATGGTCTGCAAGCTCTGTGTGATCCTGCCCACTCCTGCTCCTTCCACCCAGAACACCCACCCCTTCCTTTTCTCCCAGACCTCAGCTTCGATTCCACAGTTCCCAGGAAGGTCCTCAACCCACTCCCAGATGCCACCTCCCGCTCTGACTTCCCCTTTCCGCAGATTTGCCTGCCACCGTGCTGACCACGGGCTGTCACAGTGGTCTCTTTTTTGTGGCTCCCTGGACTGTGAGTTTTACAAGAGCAAAGACATTGTCTCCCTGAATTACCATTTTATCTGCAGAGCGGAACGCTATAGCTACTCCCTCGGTGATATCTGTTATGTGAATGAATGAATGCTTGGTTTGAGAAAATCCTGATTGGTGGGAAAGATAAGGCCAGAACTATCCCGCAGCAAGCCTCCAGATCGGAGCCAGCATCAGAGGCCCGAGGCAGTTCCCCCTTCCCCACTCTGTCTCTCCCAGCTCCCACCAGAGCCTCTCTGCCCAGTGTAAGCCGTAAAAAGGCAGATCGCAACAACTCGGTGTTGACCCCAAGACCTCCCACTGCCCAGAATTAATGATAGCTAACAGTTGGTCTCTTCATTAAGAGACCAGAGATTGCGATTACGGTCCTGACCAAAATGCTAAGGACAACTGTTGACTAAGTGCCTCCCACGTGAATCATTACAGCAGTGCTGCAGGGCTGGCCTTTACCCCATTTTACAGATGTGGAAGCTGAGGCCAAGGCCACCCACTTCATAAATGGTGAAGCTGAGAGTCTAGCTGATTCCTCTGGCTTCGTGGCTCTTACTAGCACTCGGTGCTCCCGTTACTGGCTGCAGGGCCTAGAGATGCTTTTTTCTTTTTCCCCCGGAGGGAGAGGAGCAATCGGAAAATAATAATGTAGGGGGATTCATATTATGATCAAGTACAGAGTTCTGTGAAATTCCAGGGCAAGGTCCCTGAGGACTGGGGCACCATCTGGGGAGACTGATGGGATGTAGATGGGGAGGGCGAAGTCTGAGCTGCATGTTTTCTCGTTTGGTCTAAGAATTTTAAACCCCAGAGGCAGTATAGCCTCATAAACAGACAAATAAAGGAGAAGCCTCCTCCTGTTCTCTTCTTTTGTTTTCCTCTAGAGGTAACCAGAGTTGAGAGCTTGCAACGTGTTTCCCAGACTTTCTGTGCACGCGCTAGTCACATGGTGATGGTTGCGGGGGGTGGGGGGAGCCCATGCCGATTTCCATGGTGTAAACGCTCCCGCCGTGGCCGATTTCAAGGTACTGGTGTGAAGTCACTGTACCGTGCGGTGGGAAGAGACAGGCAGTAGCAACTCTTCCATAGCATTTCTACTGTTCAGACACAGTAGGTGCCCACTGCCCTCAAGAACACCGATGATAGTCAAATAGAAAATAATTAGGAAGTGGTAAGCGTTGAGTATTTACTACCTTCAAAATACTGTTTCTTGAATTGTAGGTTTATATCATTAAATTTTTAACAACAGCTGTTCAACAACCGGTTCATGAAATTCTGGAAGATTTCAGAGTCCGTGCTCATTAGCCAGCTCCAGCACACCACTCGTTTCCTTTTCCCTGAAATATTAACATTAGATCGTTTTTTTTTTTTCTTTAATTCGTTTTTTCCTTACAAGGCTCTTCAGCCAACCATTCGTTCGGTCAGCCAGATTCTGTCATGCGCCATGTGCTGGGTGAGGGTCCAGGGCCGGGCCACCGTCATGAACAGGATAGCCACGTGCCTTGCCTTCGTTAGCTTATGGTCCCTTGAAGGAGACAGTCGATGGCCAGACTGACAAATGAACACCATCGATGTCAAAATTGCCCTGTGCAATTAGGTCTCTAAAAGGAAGTGACAGGTGATGTCATAGAGATAAAGCTGGGGGCGGGAGTGGCGGCAGGCGGAGGGCAGGAAGTGGCAAGGGAGAGCCTACTTTAGGTTCCGGCCAGACAAAGCTTCTCCTGAGGAGGTGACAGAAACTGAGACCCAAAAGATAAGAAGGACCAGTCACGCAAAACTCAGTGGGGAAAAAGGTACAAAAGGATATGTTCACTGGGGTGCTGTATCTGGGAACTGTACAAACCTGCAAAACCGTCTGTACATAGAAAACTCCTTGTGTAGTAAAAAGGGGAAGGCTTCCCACCAGCTCCACGATGGTGGTTAACCTTGGAGAGAGCGGGTGACGTTGGAGGCAGAGATGGTCTTCAGCTATGTCGAGGTGTTTTCTGGAAACGAGCGAGGTGGGGGACACGTACGGCTGGAGATAATTTTTGTTGGCGGCCACATTGGTCTTTATAATTTCTGAATGCGTGAAACATTTCACGATTGTTAATTTTTTAAGAGTGGGGCCAAGAGGTCATAGGCAGTGAACCGTCCCAGCGTAAAGGCTCCCTGTCAGGTCCTGTGGCTGCAGCCCGTGAAGGGGAAGAGGGAGACCCACGTCAGGGAGGTCGGCGGGCATGGGCCTCGGAGGCTGTGACCACGGGAGCGGATTTTATCTTAAGTGCTGCTGAGGATCCTTGGCGAGGGACGTGAGGGGGTTTCCACCCATAAAGATGACAGCTCTGAGGAGAGCGTGGAGCGTCAAGAGTGCAATCGGGGGAGGGGAGTTAGGGTCTCCTGTGGTTGTCTGGAAGAGAGCTCATGGCTCAGACCAGCATGGAAGCCGCTTTGACATCTGATGGCAGGACTTGCTGAGAAATCGGACGGGGGGCGTTGAGAGAGCAAGGGAGGAAGGGTAACTTTCTTTGTTTTTGTTTTTGTTTTTTTTAACAGCCTTTTCAAGATATAATTTACGTACCAAACAGCTCACCCATATGAAGTGTGCCCTTCACTGGGTTTTGATAGTAGAGATGGCTTTCTTTCTGACACCTGAGTGGATGGTGGTTGCAGATGCTGTGATAAGGAAAGTAGGAGAGGAGCAGGCTTGGGGGTGGGGGATCTGGGGGGGTACCTTGGGGGAGGTACGTTTGAGGTGCCCATGAGACATCCAAGGAAGGGAAGTCACGCGGGAAGTCAGATATTCACAGCTGGGGCTTGAGGTGAAGATTGTGAGTAATGAACAAGCTGAGAGTCTGGAGATGGCTGTGGGTGAAGAAGGTGTGTGCGGAGGGGGCACAGGGGCTTCTAGTCCAGATGCATTGAGAGTTCATGCTTTGACCAGCCCTCACCCTTTTACCCCAAACATTACAGTGAGAGTTCAAAAAAAAAAAAAAATGAGCCTCCCCAAGACCAAATCTCTGAAGCTAATGAAGACAATGTTAAAAAGACAGCCTCTGGATATCAATAACAAATGAATTCACTCTGAAATGAAAATTATATTCTGAAAATGCATTTAAAATAACCGTTTAGGCTCCATATCAGGAATAGGTTTGACTGTGAGTAACTGAGATTCTAAATAATGGTAGCTCATGCTAAATAGGAGTTAAATTTTCTGTTATGAATACATCCTAGGCCTGGTGCGGTGGATCTACCCCACTAAGCCCTCAGGGAACCAAGCTTGACCCCAGCTCATCACTGTCTCAGTGCTTGGATTATCCTCATAGTTTAACTTTGGTTGCTAGGACTCCAGCCATTACATCTGCATTCCAGGCAGTAGCATGGTGGAGAGGCATGTATCAGCTGTCTTTCAAAGAAGTTTTCAGGAAACTGACACATGACACTCCCACCTACATCCTATTGGCTAGAACCTAGCTAGCAGAGAAACCAAGAAATGTATTCTGGTTTTTTTTAATTAGTTTATTTATTTAGTAATCTCTACACCCAACGTGGGGCTCTAACCCATGACCCGGAGATCAAGAATCATATGCTCCCCTGACTGAGCCACCTAGGCACCCCAAAATATATGTTGCTACAGGTAGCCAGGTGCCCAATTATAATCCAGGGTTTCTGTTACCATGGACGAAAGAGATAATAGATAATGAGGGGTAATTAGCAGTCTCAGCCTTAGGATCCTTGAAGAAATAAAGGAAGGATAACAAGCATTAAAAAGAACAAACAGTGGATTTTTGTTTGTTTGAATTTAAAACCTCTGCTCTTAGAAAGATATCATTAAGAGAATGAATAAACAAGCCTTAGATTAGGTGAAAACATTCATATATCGTATGTCTGATGATGGACTGGATCCAAAATATATTTTTAAAAAACTCTCAAAATTCAATAATAAGGAAAAAATAACCAATTTTAAAAATGAGCAAAGATTCAAATAGACTCTTCACCAGAGAAGATATGCAGCTGACAAGTGACTGCATGAAAAGATGCTCAGCGTCCTTAGTCATCAGAGAAGTAAAATTAAAGCCACAATGAGATACTGCTTCGTGCCTATTAGAACGGCTAAATGAAAAAGACTGTCGATACCAAGTATTGGCAAGGTTGCGGGCCAGCTGGTGGGTCCATACACTGTTGAATGGGAATGTGAAATGTTGCAACCACTTCGGAAAACAGTTTAGCAGTTTCTTGAAAGTTATACATATACTTACCGTGTGAGTATACTTACATTCCCCTGCAAGGTGTTTGCCCACAGGAGATGTGCGTGTCTACAGAAAGACTTGTAACCGGATTCTCTTAGCAGATTTATTTGTAATAGCCAAAACCTAGACAGAACCCAAATATCTACCAAGAAGTAGATGAAACCAACTGCGGCGCATCCAAACAATGGAATGCTGCTTCCCAGTACAAAGGAATGAAGTCTGATACACACATCAATGTGGACAGATCTCACGATAATTGTGCTGAGAGCATGGCTTCTGTTTGATTTCATTTATATAAAATCCTAGAAAATGCAAAGTAATTTATAGTGATAAGAAGAAGCTCACTGGTTGCCTGTGGACTGGGGATGGGAGGGATGGAGGGGGTAGGAAGGGGAGATTCTAGGGCACAAGGAAACTTGGGGGTGATGGATATGTTTGTTTTCTTGATTGTGCCAATGGGTGTATACAGTTGTCAAAATTTATCAAATGTACATTATATGTCACTTATTGTTTAGTAAAGCTGTAAGGAAAGGGAAGAAGAAGGAACGTGACTTTGTGAAACAGAGAGGTGGAATGAAGAAAAGATGGCTATGAAGATGCTGAGAATGAAAAATACTCATTGCATTAAAAGTGCTCATTTAAAAAGAAAGGAAAAAGAAAGGAAGAATGTTAATACGTGGATAAATTCTCGACTGGACACAGTCAAAGAGAGAATTAGTGAATTGGAAGAGAGTTCTGAGGAATATTCTCAGAGCAGTGCCCAGAAAAAGAGAGAGAGAAAAATAGAAAAAGGTAGTTAAAAGATATGGGGGTAGTCCCAAATATGTTTAATAGAAATTGTACATGAAGAGACTGGAGAAAGTAAGAAGCTGTATTCAAAAACATAAGAGTTTTTCAGAATTTTCCAGAATGGAAGAAGAGATATGTCTTCCCTAAGTAATATGCTTGTCAAATAATGAGAATTTTAAGGAAGTAAATCCTCCACTTCAAAACCACAAAGGGAAATTGCATTAAATCAAAAATGAAGGGAAAGTCTTAAATTATACCCTGGACAGCCTATCCACGAAAGAACAACAGAGCTTCCCGAACAGCCTATGGCAGCCTTTTGGGCAATCTTCCAGGGGCTGAAAGAAAATTGAACAGTCTGCCTAGAACTCCATACCCAGCTGAACTCCGAGTCACGGGTGATGAGGACATCTGGACATTTTACAGAAGAGAAGGGCCCAGCCCAACCCTGTGGCTCTTGACCAGTTCGAGGTTGGGGAGAGGAGGAAGCCCCTCTCACGTGTGCTCGGTCATCCAGTGCTGGCCTCTGTTTCTCACAGAAGCTAGAGGGAGAGAAGAAGGGCTGGATCTAACTTTCATCGTTGCAGTGCAGGGCTCCTGGAAGTGCTGCCTGTCCGCCATGTTGTCAGTCTTCCGTTAGGACAGGAGAAGCAGACGGGATTCCTGGCCCCAGCTCTGTTTTCAGTCCTTCAGCAGTAGGGGCATCGTAGCAGGAGGGCAAGCAGAAGGGAGGGAGGCCCTGGCTTGGGGAGGAGCCCAGGGACACGAGAGCCTCTCGAGGGTGGCACCTTCTAGACTCTCTCTCTGTCTTCCAGATTGTGGACAAGAATAACCGCTACAAGTCCATAGATGGGTCAGATGAGACTAAAGCCAACTGGATGAGGTGAGTCCTGCTTTCTGCTGATTTCCCGGGAGCCTTGCCCAAACTCCACAAAGGAAGCCAAGGGAGTGTGCTGGGGCCTCTGGGGCCTCCAGTGGTGGATACTGCTGTTTGCAGGGTTTGGGATATGTGTAGCTCTGGGGGACCCTCTTGCTTTCCCAGCCTTCCATCAGGGGGCTCTGGAGGAGGCCTGTGGGTTAACATCTGCACATTCGTCCCTGTGTCTGGAGTGCCCAGTGCCCCCAGCTCCGGGCAGCATTCCCGCCAAGGAGGGGGCGGCCCTCCACCTGGGACTCTGGCCCCTCTCCCAGGGCCGACTCCTGCCGCAGGGGTGCAGGACTCATCCCAGTGCAGCTGCCAGCACTCGTTGACGTGGCCCCGTGGAAAAGGAGGCTTCTGGCACCGTCTCTAGCTCAGTTTTCGATGGTACTTGCTGCCCAGGCGAGAGTACTTCCCAGAGTGGTTTTACTGTGGTACCATGTTTGGGACAGAAGTTTGCACCAGAAGGATCCCTCCTGGCCGGCCAGAGAGAGCCGGAGACTGGCCCAGGCCTGCCCTGGGGTGGCTGACCGGAGCCTGGGACTGAGGACTCAACCCACAGCTCTCCTGTTGGATCTGTGCTGCTGGCCCGGGCGGGGGTGCCAGGGCTGTGCCCCGAGGGGACTGTGCGCTGTGTGGGAGGTCAGACTCGTACTGGCACCTCCTGGATGCCCCTCTCTGGGCCCCAGGAGCCAGGACAGGGAGTTTGGATCTGGGTTGGGAGGGCAGGGAGGGCCTCGGACGGCCGGACCGGGGACACCATGGATCAGGCCCCCTGTGGGCCTTTGTGCGGTTCTGTGACCCGTGGCGGCTGGCGGGATGCAGGAGAGGTTGTGCCCAGAGGGAGGGCAGTCAGGAACTTCCTAAGAGGGCGCTTGCGGCATCGTGACTCTGCCACCTTCCAAGCACACGAGGAGAAGTTGGTCGGAGGTGGGGACGCTGCAATGAGGTCTGCTGTTCTTTTCCCCGGAGCCTTCCTACCCACCTGTGCTCCCCACCTGCCAGCTGTGGAGGAGGGTCAGGGGAGGGACAGGGAGGGTGAGAGGGGCTGCGGTTTACACTCTCCAGGGCACGCTAGGATTTGTCTTCTTATTTGTCAGGGCGGCTGTTCTCACCGCCACTGAACAGCGGCAGAAGCAGAGGTTCTCCGGGGACAGGTGGACCCCTCCCTCCAGCCCCCTTTCACACCATCTGGTGAGCCGGTGCCCTTCAGGGGGCTCCGAGAAGGCCATGGACACGCTCCTAACCGCCCTCTGCCGGACCACCAGGTGCCAGTCAGCTCAGCCCTTGCAATTCCCCACCCATTTGCAGAGCCGACCGTGTAATGGGGTGCCCGCGGGGGACGGGCCCTCCCAGTCCTCCCAGGATGTCCACCTTCCGCCATGGAAATTGTTTCTTTCTACGGCAGTTGTTGAAGGAAGGTACAGACAATGTGCGGCCAGCGCCCAGATGACAGAGCAGGGGGCCTTTGAGCTGGGCCCTCCAAGGGGCCAGGATTGCGTTGGAGGGCACTGTGACCAGGGACACAGAAGTGGGGACCGGACCGCCGGCCTGGGCTTCTGTTCCCCGTGGCTCCCATCTGGCTGTAGGCAAGCAAAGGAGAGTGTGTCTGAGTGCAGTCTGGCATCAGGGCCTTTCTGCACCGTCGCCTCCGAGGCTCTGGAAACGTTGCCGGCTGAGTGGCTTCCGGGCCTCGCTTCCACCCATCTCTGATCTTTCACCCTGGGGACAAGGCTTTACCACGAGCCCTAGGAAAGACATCATCTGAACTAACTGAGCCATCATCCGACACCCCAGACATTCTCACTTCATCGGGCTGAGGATGGGCCCACGGTGTTGGTATTTGTAAAGCTTTCCGTCGTGAGTCCAATTCGCGGCCCGTGTTGAGAACCCCTACTCTGTACTGCCCTTCCTGCTACAGCGGTAAACCGAGGCCCAGAGCAGGGCAAGATCTTACACAAGATCATGCCGTCAGGGGCAGAACCAGCACTTGAACCCGTCTCGGGGCTTCTGGGCCCGTGTTCTTTCTGCTTGTGTACAAGGGCCCAGGCAAGGCATGGCCTCCTGGGCTCTGTGGGGGGTGGGTTGTGCTCCTACTGCCTTGCTGGCCTGGGGTCTGTCCTCGGCCCATTCTGTCCTATCTGCCAGCCCCATTCTGAAGCAAGATGGCGCCAGGGTAACCACAGCTGGTGGGGCCCCTCCCATTAAACGCTCAGGAGTAGGTAGGGGCTTGGGGGTGTGGTTTGTTGCCATGGAAATGTCTCTCTGGAGGTCATAGGACAGGAAAGCCAGTTCATCCTGGGAATCTGCCTTCCCCCTTAATGTCTAGCTTCCTTTTGCGATAGCGCGTTCCAGTGTGCAGACATCTTCTCTTGTACCGTGACAACTTAGGGTCTCGTGCATGAGTGAATGGAGTTGGCGAGCTTTTTCAAAACATTAAGTGGTGGGCCGGGAAGAGAACGGCGTAATGAGTGTTGACTTTATGGCATCCCTATGCTAGGGGCTCTGCATTCGTGAGATCGGTGGTCCGAAACCAGGGGCTGTTTTGCTTTGAGACACGTTGGGTGGTCACAAGTGTGCGGGTGAACGCAACCGGTTTCTATCGGGCAGAAGCCAAGAATGCTGAGAAACGTCCTCCATGGCCCAGGATGCCCCTTGCCACTCACAAAGAAGTTTCTAGCCTCAAATGCCAATAGCGGTGAGATTGACACCCCCCCCCCCAGGAATTCCTTCCCTCCCCTGGAAGGTGGCTTCAGAATTACCAGCCTCATTTTATAGAGGGGGAGGCGGGCTTACGCAGGAGACCCGGCGTCTAACTCCAGGTCTGTCTGAGTGCGGGACCCGGGAGCCTGTCACTGTCTTGGCCTGGTAACAAAACCCCAGCCTTCCTTTCTCCTGAGCTACGGTGCTCTGGGTAGGCCGTGTGGGGAGGTGAGGGCTGAAGGATCTCTGTGCCCCTGGCCTCTCGCCGCGGTCGTGGGAGCAGCCAGAGGAGTGACTCGGGCTCCGGGTTTCCCCTCCGCATTTTGGGTTCCTCTCTTGGGCGGTTCTCGCTCAAGGTCTCAGTCAAGCAGCCCCCGGCTCCTCTGTGCAGATGGAAGCCAAGGTCACTCCTGGTCTCCGTCACAGCAGACCTTGTCTCCCGGTGGGCGCTCACGGACTGTTCACGTTCTGCCCTGAGCCGCAAAAAGGCCTCAGCAGCCCACCCCCAAAAAGGCTGCTGCTGGCCAGCACTGTAGTCGGGGGGGAGCCTACACACACCCAGAGTGGGAACCTGGGGGGCACTTGGGAGCCTGGGAGGGGGACGAAGAGAGCCACAGGACAGAGTGAGCTTTCTGTGACCACGCCCTCATCACAGGCGTCCCCAGCGAGGCCCCACACCGGGAAGCCCGCTGTCAGTAGTCACCCTGTGTCCATATTCTTCCTGTGAGCCATCTGTAGGGGCGATGGCCTGTTCTGACCCCAAGAAGGGCCCTTTGTTCCCGTGGAGTGCTTGAAAGCTCTCGGCCACCTCTCTGCTTTCCCCTCCCTAGTCGCGACCCCGAGCTCCGTGTGCTTGTTGCTCCTGACCTGGCCGGGGACGGGGATCCGGGAGAGGCTGAGTGCACGGCCGGGCTCTCCCCGCTAGCCAGGGCTAAGGCAGGGGCCGCCACCGAAGGCGTCTGACTCGGGCCGCGCTCCCACCCGCTACGCCGCACCTCTCCTGCCCTCCCGCCCTCCGAGGAGTAGGGGAAGGGGCCTCTCGCTAGGAGGAGGGTGTGGTGGTGGTGAGCAGGCGAGGGTGCCCAGGTGCCTCCTGGCTCCCCGGCTGGGGGCCGGCAATTAGGAAGGAGGAGGACCACCCGCACGGACGGTCATTTACCCAATTGTGCTTTGTGGGATATTCAACCCAAGGAATGTGGCGCCCCTGGCCGAGCGCAAGAGGAAACCCAAGTTCTCCAAGGAGGAGCTGGACATTCTGGTCACGGAGGTGACCCACCACGAAGCAGTTCTCTTTGGGAGGGAGACCATGCGGCTGTCCCATGCCGACAGGGACAAGATTTGGGAAGGCATAGCTCGGAAAATCACCTCCGTCAGCCAGGTCCCCCGTTCCGTCAAGGACATTAAGCACAGATGGGATGACATGAAACGGAGGACCAAGGACAAGCTGGCCTTCATGCAGCAGTCCCTGTCGGGCCCCGGGGCTGGGGGCCGGGCCCCCACCATCGTGCTCACTGCCCACGAGAGGGCCATCGAGTCAACCCTGCTCACGGCCCATTCCGGGCACAGCTTCCCCAGGGCAGAACTGGATGGCACCGACAGCCCCTCGACCAGCTGTGAGTACCGCCGGCCTCCCCTCCCCGGGGCTCCCGCTGCCTGCTCCCCGGCCTCCTCCTCCTCCTCCTTCCCCCCGCCCCCGCCATCCCCCCCTTCCCTCACCTTCTCCTCTCTTCTGTCCCTCTCTGTCTCAACCACTCTTCCCATGCACCCTTCCCTCCTTCTCCCGCTCTATCTTCTCCGCCCCTTTCCGTTCATTCATTCTAGAATATTTCCTGAACTCTGTGCCAGGAACTGTGCTGGGAGCTGGGAAGAGAGTTGTATATAAAACCTACACTGGCCCTGCTCTTGGGTCGTCCCTAGACTCGTGGGAATACAAGAGCTTTAAGTCGTTGTACAAGGACAGTCGTAAGGAAGGGATGAAGGGTGGACACAGGAAGTCCTGAGAGCAGGGCTGACTTCCTGGGCATATGCCCTAGGCCACCTGCGCAGTGTCCCTTGGGCTCTTGCACGCACAGGGGCACCGTGCTGGCTTTAAGGCGCTGCTCTTGCCTTCCTGAAATTCGTAATAGTTTTTGAACAAGGGGCCCTGCATTCAAATTTTGCGTTTGGCCCTGCCAGGTCCGTAGCAGCCCTGTCTGAGGGCCAGGGGCCATGGATCTGCCTCTTCCCGGGGTGGGGGACGGAGTGCGCCCTGGAGTGGCAGTGGAACCGAGAGGCGCAGGATGAGTAAGAGTTAACTGGGCCTCGGCGTGGGGCGAGGGGAGGGGAGCGGGGAGCCTCCAGGCCGAGAACTACATGTACAGAGGCCCC
>NW_024424786.1:28861322-28882588 GCF_017311325.1 Ursus maritimus
TCTAATGTCTTTACTTCTGTGATCTTTTGCTGAGCTTCTGCGCCATGCTGCCCACACCCACTCCTCCCGTTCCTCTGCCTCTCTCTTCCCCGCTAAGGTGCCCCCAGATCTGCCGCTCCCTGTCCCTGCTGCCCCCATGCCCCCCTCCACCTCTCTTCTGCCTCATTCTCCTGGGCTTCCTGCATCCCAGGATGGACTTGGATGCCAGCGGCCTGACTGCGGAAACTCCAGGCCCAGCAGGCTATAATTGGGGCTGTGGTTCGAGCTGGGGCTCCCCTTGGGGGTGGGGGGAGCAGTCAAGACCCTTCTGTGCCGGGGCTGCACCCCCTTCAGTTCTGCCTCTGTGCACACCCACTCCCCACCTTCAGCCCACAGTCCCAGTGGGAGCCTGGCTTCTGAGAGCTAGAGCAGGGCAGGAGGACTCCAGGGAAGTCAGCCGCTGGCCAGCCCGGGGAAGGTGGTTCACAGAAACCCTGCTTCCCTTCCAAGGCCCCTTGCCGTTGGGATTGGGATTGTGCTAATTTCCTGTTTGGCTAGGGTTCCTGACAGGTGGCCATGCGGAGTCAGTGCTTCAGGACTGAGACAGGAACAGAGACCATCCAATCTGACTTCCTTGCTATGCAGACCAGGCAGCTGAGCTCCAGGAGCAGACGTGGCCCCCGAGCTAATTCAGAAGCGGGACTCGAGCCCGGCTCTGCCAGCTCTGGTCTGCCAGCTCCCTGTGAATCAGTGTTTTGCTAAGTTTTAGGGTGATTCTACCCAGTTATGAGAAAAAGAAGGGGGCCTAGAACCCAGTGAAGTCCATTCCCTAAATCCTGCCCTGCTCTCTCTTCCCTCTCCCTAAGACAGAAGGTAATGAGGTTACCAAATGTCACCTGGGCTGGGCAGGGGGCCCGGGACCCCTCCCCTGCAGGCTTGGCCAGCCCCCCTTTCCCGACCAGTCGACCAGCTGGTACAGCATGAGGCCAGGGCTCTGTGGAAGGAGGCCCTGGAGGGGAGGGAGAACCATCACCTCAGCCCCGCCCTCTCTTTCCAGCCCTGCCACGCCAGAATGGGTGTCCTGGGATCCCCGGGGTTGGGGGGATGGCAGCTGTGCCACCAAGTGCGGTTATGAATAACTGGGCTCTTCCTGAGCCGGCCCAAGGGAGGCGCTGGGGCCCTGGGGAGGCACGCGTGTGGCTGGAAGCAAGATGAGTCTGTCTGTCCTCCCCATCACCTCCCCTGGGGGGTGGTTCTGAATTTAGACCCTCTGGGACAGGCAGGGAACCTGTATATTTTTTATTCCTGCCATGGGAATCAGCTCCTAACCTTGCTCCCAAGAGAGCCAAGGCCTGAGTGTGCAGGGGCTAGGCCCCTCTCCCTGTGACTGGCTGCAAGGAGCCATCTGGGTGAGGGCGTCTGCAAGCTGTCAGATACTCCCGGGTTGCCCACCTGGGGGTCGTGGGGGACATCAGGGCTGGCGGCCCAGGTGGCTCTCCTGCACTGCACCCTCCAGTCTGGTCACTCCCGCGCCAGCCTGGGCCTCCCAACTCCAGCCTGCAGCGGCGCCCTGTGCTGACTTAGAGCTGCAGATTCTTGCAAGGCCACAAGGTGGCGCAAGCAAGTCGGCCTCGGGTGCACAGAGGCTGGAACTCAGAGTGCCTTTTGGCAGGTGTGGCTCCTGAGGCTTTGCCAAGCACCTTCATGTCCCTTCTCTTGTTTAGTTTCCTTGACAACCCTGCTAGGTGGCCGAGTGGCTGGGGAGGTGGACAGAGCAGGCACCATCTTTGCTCTGCTGAAACTGAGTCACAGAGAGATGAAGGGAGCGACGGGATCGATCTGCTGTCTGGGGACTGGGCTCTCCAAGTCCCCTGACCTGGGCTCTCCCGCAAGAGCGGTGCCATTCCTGCAAGAGGAAGGGGGCCTGGGCAGTACTCACGCCCCCCTTCTCTCCAGGGGCTTCTAGGCCGCATGCCTCAGGAATTCGGGGAGCGGGTGCTTCTCTGTGGATGGGAGGGGAGCAGGCAGGTGCTGAATGAGGCTCAGGGCTGGCAGGGCAGGGGGCCAGAGAGTGACGTGGGGGTGGGCCCAAGCCCAGGGCTGCCCCCTTTCTGTCTGTTGTAATCATCTGCCCTTCTTTGTTTCTGTCCCCCAAGATGATGAAGACGAGGAGGCGCCCGGGCCCTCGAGGCAGCCTCTGCGCGTGTCCCTGCAGCGGTCGGCGGAAGAAGAGGCCCACCTGGCCAGGCCTACCCTGCTCCGCTCCTCCTCCTCCTCGGACCAGTCCGAGATGGTGGGCCCCAAGCCGGAGGCCCTACCCCGGCCCTCACCGCAGGCCCAGGCCGCCTGCAGGACCCCTCGGCCGCACCCCAGCCCGCCCGGCACGGGCCTTGACTGGCAGCTCCTCCATGCCCACGTGCAGCAGACTGAGGCGTTCCAGCACTTCTGCCAGGAGCTGGTCACCGTGCACCGGGACATGGCAAGCAGCATGCGCGCCATCGGCCAGACCATGGCCGAGCTGACCAGCCACGTGGGTCAGATGTGCCAGACGCTGATAGAGATCCGAGACGGGGTTCGGGCGTCTCAGCGGGGACCCGACGGGGTCGCCCCCATGGGCCCAACCCCTCAGGCCGAGGCCCCCCCGGCAGAGCCCCCGCAGGCTCCCCCGGCCCCGGCCCCGGCCCCGGCCCCCTCACGGACTACCAGGTCTCGGAAGAGAAAGCACAATTTCTAACCCAGCCCGTCTCCAGTAGGAGGAGGAGAGATGGAGGCCGGGTGCCTGGCCTCCAGACAGGAGCTCGTCTCTCATGTCCGGGACCAGTGACCCCTGTAGGATCCCGGGGAGATGGCCATCTCCTCCCCACGTGCAGGTTGGCGGCCCTGGGCTCCCACAGTGTGTGTGTGCAGCCCTGGTCTTCGGCCACCGCCGAAGGTGCGGGCAACGGCGCCTGGGGACGCTTGCGTGCGGCCTGCTCCTGGTCTGCGGCTGCGGCCGCGGCCTCGTGCGGAAGAGGCTAGCGAGAGCGGGCGGGGTCGGAACGGAATCCTGCTTGCCAGCCTTGGGGCTGCCACCGCCGCCTCCCAAGCCCTGAGTCTGCTGCTTCCGAAGGGGGGGAACTTGAGGATGGGCAGAGGGAAATGAGCCCTCCCAGGAGGGGCCCATCCTCTCCTTCCCCAGGGCTCCGAGCGTGGCGGGTGGCACCCCTGCCTTGGCCTTCCGCTTGCCCTCGCGGTGCGTGTGCTCGGCTGCTGTGCTTGCGTTTTGTGGAATGGGGAGAAGAACGGGATGGCGTCGGAGGAAGGAGAAGAGGCCCTGGCGTTCTCAGAGCACCTTCTGCTTTCCCTGCATTAGCAGAGGTGTGATCTCAGTGGGCTCTCAGGACGGCCGGAAAGGCAGCCCAGCCGGTCTTCCTGTCACCATTATGACCACCATCACCTGCATTTCGTAGATGACAGATGCCACAATAGTTAGTTGGGGCGAGGGCGAGGGGCGGGGGGCAGGCCCGGAAGCCGGGTCTGTGGATTTGCCCGGCTCCCCTGGTCAGAGGACAGATGTGGACCGGGGAGGATGCTGCTCCCTGCCCCTGCTCTCCTGGGGGCCCGTGGGAGGCAACAGCAGCATTGAGGTGGGTGCCCAGCCCTGCCCTGGCCCTAGGGCAGAGGGCAGAGGCGCTGGGGAGAAGCTTCCACACCCACAAGGTGACTCGTCCTCTGGCTGCTAGAAGAACCCAGCAGGGCTCCTGTCCCATCCAGGTCCCAGCATGCCTTGCCTCCGCTTGCTTGGGCTGCATACGCATTAGCGACACACATCTCCAGCTTCCTGTTTCATTTCGGAGTGTGGTCAGACAGCCAGGTTCCTCGAGTCAGGGAGGGAGGAGGGGTGGCAGGTGGAAGCTTAGCTCTGACCCAGGTGTAGCTCAGCTCTGTGTCCTCTTTGCTCCCTGGCCTGAGGCTGACCCTAGCAGAAGCTCTCCTCCCCCGCCCCCACCCGGCCCACCGTCTCCCACGTCTGCACCCTAGAGCCCTGGTGGGGGTTGGGAGGACCGCTCTCCCCAGTGCCTGCTGCGGCTGTTTCTGGAGTGCTGCTTCTAATCCCAGACCACGCTTTGTCCCATGTCAAGAGCATGGGGGACATCTGCAATGTCCCTGTGTCCTCAGCTCTATCTCCCCACTCTGTGGTTCTTTGGGGGCTCCTGCTACCCCAGACCCAACACTCCCCTGTCCGGCAGCCCAATGGCTTGATTATTGCCTGGCCTTCCCCTGCCCTAAAATGCTGGAATCCAAGATTGCCTTCCCAAGTCTTTTTGTTAAGATGGCAATAAAAAGAAATTGATCTCACACTTGGAACGCACCCAGTCTCCAGGATCTTTCTTTGGTGTATATTCTCTTTCTTCGCTTCCTGTGAAAACCTCAAGGCCCCCAGAGCAGGGCTTAGGTGACTGAGGGAAAGCATGCCGGCCAGAGGGGCTCCAGCGCCGCCGGCATTTCCCGATTCCGAAAGTACTCAGATGCCCCTGTATGGGGCACCATGCTAGCTCCCGCCCTGTGAGGGAAAGAACGGACCTGAGGAGCTGAGCGAGACAAAGCAGCCACATAGGAAACCATTCAGCCATGTGTTAAGTCTCTGCCCAGCACAGGCAGGATGTGGCTAAGTGAATTTTACCTTCTGCTCCCTAAAAAAGTCACCCTTTCCGGCAGAAGACTCTGGAAGGGTCCAAGGCTGTGCATTTGCCAGTGGACTTCAGGGACCACCGTGAGGCATGAACTTTTTTGAGGGTCGCCTCCCTACTGATCCTGGTATCTATCTGTCACAGGCAAGACCCTGCCCCCCAAGAGCTGAGGCTTTCAAAGTAACCAGNNNNGGTTCCTCCAGGTCCCTTTGGGAGTCTCCTTAGAAGAGAAGGGACCTCCTAACCTGGGCATTGCCCTGGCTTTACTCCCAGGCACACAGAGAACTCCTCCCAAGCAGGAAATCCTCAAGTCCTGACTAGGGATCTGTCCCCTCTCTGGAAAGTTCCAGCCCGCCTTTGACCTCTTGGAATCCAGGTCACCCTCTTCTGTGCTTGGTCGAAAACCATGGCCATGGAAATCAAACTTTTCGAATTTCTGCCACAAGCAAAGATAATGTGAAACTGGGCCCAGGATCTTCTCCAGAGTGGTCTAGGTGCTGAGCAGTACCTGGCCGGCCCCTCGCTCTGGTCCTGGGGAGGGCAGGGATCAAGTTGGAAGCAAAGGGGACAGAGAGATGAAGAGCCTGTGCACTTCAGAAGAAGTGTCTTTAGTTTCTTGTTCTTGGCTTCAGTGGGGATGGTGGGTCGAGCACATCAACACAGGAAGGCGAAATCGGGGCCAGTGGTTGAAAGTGAATGGGCAGCCAATTTCAGCGTAAGATACGGAAGTCCCACCGAAGGGTCTGAGGCCTCTAGCCGCTTTCAAGGCGGGCTCGGCGATGTTCTTTCGGAGCTTGGGTGACCATCTGGTGGGTGCATGCAGGACCCAAAGACCCGCCCAGCTCGGAGACCTAAACGCATGTGAAAAAACAGAGCCCAGCCTCTTGCTGGTCACTCTTCCCCATTTTTGCCTCCGTGGCCGGAGCAGCTTTCTCTCCGTCGGGGCCATACCCACTGAGCAGGGACATCTGAGCCTGGCCTTTGTCTGCCCTGGCTCCAACAACACGGAAGCCCCGTGGGTTATTTTCTCTGTTCTGGTGGAACCGATAGTCGTTTCCTGACTCAGCTTAGAAAATACGGTGCATTTGATAAAGCACAGCGGGTGAGGTGGAAGAAGTGTTGTCTTCGTGCTTATCTATCCAGTACCCAGAGTCAGCAAGGAGTTCAGAATCAAAACAATCCATTCTCATCGCGAACTGTTCAATCCAGAACACACGCCCCCACCACCACTACCACCCACCCCCTTGATTGCTGCAAAGGGCGTCAACTCTGTGGGTCTGGTGTGAAAAGCCATCAGACGAATTGTAGCATTTGTAGATGGGCCTGTGTGAGCCGTTTTCCACCTTCTCCCGACATACTCCGTGCCTCCTCTCCCACGAAGCAGTGACCTAGCAACTCAACAGATACAGAGAGTTGAACTCTCTAGAAGCCTTGGCTTCCAGGGAGGGCTCTTGCTTGTGTGCGGCCACGGAAGGGGACAGGCGTGGCTCTTAAAGGCATTGTCGTATGGGGACAGATTCTGGGAGTGCATCAAACCATGGGGTGTTACCGCCAAATACTTAAAAGAGGGAGATCGAATTCGAGGTCATTTGTGTTAGGACTTAGCTTGCTGCCATTCAACGTCTTGAAGGGATGGGTGGTTACGATTTGCTGAGAGTTGCCGTATATGTCATATTTCAAGTGCCAAGTTTCCAAACAACCAGATACAACCAGCTGCTGACCAATTTTTATCTATCTTTGGAAAACTGTGATCGCTACAAAGATTTGGAGTTCTCGTCCTAAACCTTGATTCTTATAGGGCAAGAAACCACCAGGAAGTAGAAAGGGAAATTGACCTGAATCTTTCTAAAGCTTTGGACGTATTCTAGAAGTTGCTCTTTTGAAGAAATCCCTGAGAGTTACGTGTTCCTCATCTCTTTTTCTCCTAAAGTCGCATGCCAGAGAAAATAATTCTAGCTTTTAGAGCTCGATGATTGCTTAAACACCCCCCCAAAAAAGAGAAGAGCGTCTCTTTCCTTGTGCTCTGTGATCCAGGCGATTCTTGTGAGGGAAGAGGAATGAATGGTTGGCCTTCTGAATCTGGGAGTAGGAGACTTTGGATATACCCCGGTTCTGTTCTGTGCTAACCACAAGGGTGATTAATTTGGGGTGTCAAACCCCAGGCTGTGACTAAATTGGGGACTAGAAAATATTTTGCACATTCAGGAGGAATCTCAGATCCAGAGAAAAGCAGACCCCCGCGCTGGGGAGTTGTGACTCGGAAGTATTCGTTCGGAAAGCCTTCTCTAGGCTAGGGGTCCTCTTTTCCTTTTCCCAGTTTCTTCGTTAGTGGCATGGCTGGGGGTCATGGAGATCACAGTGTTGTCTTCATGGCTCAGGGAGACCGGAGCTCGTGTCTGGTGCTGACAAGCACAGATCCGTTGAGGCTAAGTTCCTGGACCCAAGCAAGTTCTGGGGTCTAAGTGCCAAAAATCCGGCAAGTGTGACTCCCTGCCCCCCTGGGTAGAGCTCATGGCTGCTTCTCTCAACGGGAGTGAAGCAGCCAAAAGCTCACATTTGCACTCCTGCCCCCCTTGGCCTCACTTCCACAACCCGGGGCTCCGTGCTGCAGCCAATTGTCAGATGGATTGGTCCCTGGACTCTAGTGGTCCCCTTTGAAGGGTCATGGCCTCCTCCAGGGCAGAGTAGAACAGAGTCCACGGAACTGTCCCCGATGACAAGGGGCAGGATGTGCTCAAAGGTGTTATGCCTGAGACTGTGCAAATGCAGATTCACAATGCGGCTGGCTGCCAGGACCACCACCAGTCCTGGAATTGGCGTCCGTGTATGTCTTTTTTTAGGGGGTGGACGTGGGGGGTAACTGTAGTAATTGCTTCACAAGGAAAACTTGGAAAATACAGGAAAAAAAATGATAAAGCAGACCCACCTGTAATGGATAGTCAGTCCCTGGTAAAACACTGGTATGTTTCCTTCAAGTAATTTATGGAGGCTTGTTTTTAGAGCGTGACTGGAACGGGAGAGTAGATAGCTTCCGGTCCTACTCTTCTCACTCCAGGTTCTATCAGGACTGTTTTCCACGTCATGAAAGGTCCTTGGAAAACATTGTCTTTAGATGAGTAACATTCCATCGTATGACTGTATAACAGTTTGCTAAACTATTTCTCCAGTACTAGACGTTTGGGTGTCTTTGCTTTTGCACTGTCGTAGACAGTGACATAGGCAGGGTGGTGGCGGGCAGAGTTTGTCTACTTGGTCTGCGTCTTATGGTCCCTTTTTAAATTTTGCACACATTGTGACAAAATGCACATAACAGAAAATTGACCGTTTTAACCACATTTTTTTTAAGTGTCCAGTTCAGTGGCATTGAGTTCATTCACATTGTCCAGCCATCACCACCATCCATTTCCAGAGCCCTTTTCATCTTCCCCAGCTGAGACAGGATACCCATTAAACCCCAACTCCCCATTTCCCTGGCCCCACTGGGCCCCCCTCCCCCTGGCCACCACCGTTGTACTTTCTGTCTCTATGAATTTAACTGTACGTATAAAGTACCTCATATAAATGGAATCTTACGGTATTTGTCCTTTTGTGACCGGCTTCTTTCACTTAGTATGTGTCTTCAGGGTTCATTCGTGTGAGAGCTTAAATCAGAATTTCCTTCTTTTTAAAGCTAATTAGTATGCAACGTGTGTGTATTCCACATTCTGTTTCTGCATGTATCCATTAGTGGACACTGGGGTTGCTCTCACTGCCTGACAGTCATGAGTCACGCTGATATGAACGTGGCTGCACAAATACTTGGTCGAGTCCATATTGCCAAATCTGTGTCCCAAAGGGTCATGCCCATTTACTCTATACCGTGAGTATGGGAGATGCTTTTCTAGCCAATATGGATGTTATCATTAAAAAAGAAGAGAGAGAAGTCTGTGCCAAGGAGACAAGGAGCTACTTTGTGTTTCAGATTAACGATGCTGAATACTTTTCATTTGTTCGTTACCCACTTGGGTTTGCTTCTGTGAATTACTGTTTACCCTGGACTGGTCTAAATGCACCTCTTTGGGGTAGGCCAGTCAGATGGACTTTGACTTCTTCCCTGGCTTTTAGACAAACCCTAGCATAAGGAAAAGAAGTTTATTTTTGGCTCCAAATTTCCTAGATGCTCGCAGAGCACAGATCCTTTAAACTTCAAATGATTTCCTCTTTTGATCTGTATGCCTCTGCTTCTCTGTACGTGTTACGTTGTCTCATCTTTTGGAGATGGCAGGTTGGATGTTGGAAATGTCATTTGAGGGAGAGTTGGGGAAGGGAGAGCTTCTGAGGGTTGGGCAGAACTTTCAAGGTTGTCTGGGTGTTGCTGAGTCGGTGCTTTACAGGCTCACAAAGGAGTCATGAGTTCTAGTGGGGAAAACGGACCTCAGAGTTCCACCTCCCATTTATTAGCTGTGTGACCTTGGGCAAGTCACTTACCTTCTCTGAGTCTTAGTTTCCTTACCTTAAAATAACTTGGACTAGTGAGTGGTTACTAACCTTCTCTTGTCTCTTATTTACCACCATCTTCTATCTGCATTGGACACCCACTTTTTAAAGATAGTGATCTTTAGCATTTATTAATTGACCTTTTGGGCACGCGCTTTGTGAAATACTGGAAAGGGTCCAAGAACCCCACGTTTGCCACCATCAGAGACCTGAGGGTGTCTGGGAATCCCTGCACTTAAGTTAGTGAGGAAGAAATGACATACATGTCTTTCTGGTGCAATCATTTTTGTATCTGATGTTGATTTGTGTATTTAGCAGAATCTGGGAGGTAGGCAGGGCAGCTGTCATTTCTGGTCTCAGGAAACAAGAGATTCTTAGAGGCTCGGAGACTTGCTCGAGGTCATACAAAACAGTAATGTTGAGACCAGGGACTGGCCCCCAGCTGGCCTCCCGATCCTGGACAGGCAGCTGCCCCTGGACTTTTTAGTACATGCCACGTGCTTGGGGACCTCTGACCTCCCACGCCCGCCCAGCACCGTGCCTGGCCCCGGCAGGCGCCCAGCGATGAGTGGCCCGTGTGTTCTCACCTGTCCCCCTCGCCCCCAGGTACGTGGTCATCTCCCGGGAGGAGAGGGAGCAGAACCTGCTGGCGTTCCAGCACAGCGAGCGCATCTACTTCCGAGCGTGCCGGGACATCCGGCCCGGGGAGCGGCTCCGGGTCTGGTACAGCGAGGACTACATGAAGCGCTTGCACAGCATGTCCCAGGAGACCATCCACCGCAATCTGGCCAGAGGTGAGTGCCCACCCCGAGGCAAGGGCCACGCCCGCCACCCGACGCAGGGGAAGCCAGAGCTGCTTCTCCAGGCGCTTCCTAAGAAAACTGATGGGAAATACAGTCCACCAGCAACGGGGAGACCCAGAGGGACTAGGGGGTGAGCGGCAGCTCTGGGCAAGGCGGCAGGCACTCCCGAGTGTTCTCCGCCCTCCAAAACCCTGTTACAGGCATCTGCGAGTATCAAGAGAGACGGGGCCCCAGAGCCAAGTACATACGTTTAATCAAAATTGATCTCTTTCCCCAAGTCAGACTGATGGAAAGATGCCACAAGGTGCCACTGTCTCAGTAGTAGCTAATACTGACCACGTCATAAGGGCAAAGCAGCTGTTTGATAGTGTCCTCGTGCTTATCACAACAGGAGCGCCTGCCTCGTGAGCGTGCTGGGACAATTAGGTGGGTACTGCATAGAACCCATCGAGAACAGCGCCCACCCTGACCACTGTAAGCCCTCAACTGGAAGCTTTTGGTTCTGATGATGCCGTGTGGACTGTGATCCCCATCTCACAACCGTAGAAACCGAGCATCAGATAAATCCAGTGACTCCCCCGGGGTCACGTGGCTAGGAAGGGCAGTGCTGCGTTTCTCCCGCACGTCGGTCTCCGTGCAGGGTCTAGCCTCTAACTTAGTGTTATATGGCCTCCCTGACAAAACTAGTTTCCTCCCTGCTTCCTCCTGGTCTCCTTCCTGGAATTCCTAATGCCGTGCTGTGCACAAACAGTCTTAGAAGAAGAAGGTTGGAGGAAGGTGGGAAGGGGACCTTAGGTGTGGGGGATGGCTTGGTGGGTGAGACGTCCATCCAGGCTCCATTTAAATGAGTCATTGGAAGGGGGCTTAAAATACTCCCCAGCCCCTAGCCCTTTGCCTCTCTACCCCTTCCTCAGCCTGGCCAAGGCAAACTGGCGAGTCCGGCTCCTTCTTTCCGGGGACCTTCCTTGCACTAAAAATACACATTCAAATACTCAGAGTCCATGTGGTTCCAGGAACCAGGGCTATACCGAAGCCCCACCTGATTATCACATTCCTGACTGACCTACTTATTGGAAGTAAATCTTCATGAAGAGGGGGTGGGGTGGCCCATTGCAATTAAGCTATTTTTAAAAACAAAACCGAATAAACCAGATTGTGGACATTGAATGCACAGCTGCTTCCTGACTTGGTAAAAGGTATCTGTGATTGGATGGTCAGTGAGGAGACCCAGTAGACATACTCATCTTTTGTCTTCTTCGGATCTGGGGTTGGGCACAGGCTGATTTCACTCGGGAAGCCATGTTTCTATGATGAGATGGCCACAGCGTCCATTTGCCCTCTGAAGATGCCTTGTATAAACGTGTCTGGTACATAGTAGGAGCTCAATAAATCTTTGTCGAATGGATAAAAGAAGAAATGAATGTAGACAGCCAAGAAGTCTCCAAAAGAATCGTTATCACCAGAAGAAAAGAAAACCAAGAGAAGTCATGTCTGAGGACTCAGCTTCCGTCCCTTGGCCGTAATCTTCTTGAATTCTTCTGGATTTGTAATGTCCTTCTCCCGCCCCCAGTGTCGTCTCCAAAGCACCTCAAGCTGCAATCATCCTCAGAGAGCCCTGAGACCCGAGGGGAATGCTCAGAGAAGGGAGTGAGCTTTTTCAGGAGTGGTTCAAAGGAGGCGTGGCAGAGAGATTTGAAATGAGATCCGCGAAGACTTGTGAAGATACGGGAGGAAGGAGGGTCTGTTCCTGGCCAGGCTGAGCAGTAGGAAACAGGAAGGAGATGGAAAGGCACCACCGTGTGGGGCAGGGCCAGAGCAGTGGAGGGCGGGTAGGCTTGGTCCTAAAGCCCTTGGGAGCAGTGGTGAGCTCAGTGGCCTTTGGATGTGGAGATGTCTTTGTAGCCCGTAGCTTTGGCAGACTCTGAATAGTTGGTGGAGGCTTAGATTGGTGTGCCAGCCCCGCTCTGGAAAGGGGATCCCTACCCTCAATCACTGAAGGTCTTGCGTGGAAGGAGGTTTCTTCGTAATTGGAGGCTGGAGCCCTGAGAAAGGCCAGAGCGTGAATTATTAGTCCTTCTTAAGTAGGGACATTCCTCGGAGCCCAGAACTGCTTCCTGAAGACAGTGTAAATTATGCCTTTGTGGTTATCTTGTAAGAACAGGACACATCTAATACAGGGTATTCAAAAAATTTATGTTATTCAATCTCCTTCAAGTCACTGATTCACTTGGTGGTGTTTTCGCCCATATTTTATGGAGGCTTTGAAATCAATTTCATGCTGTTTAAAGGTCTTTTTCGGCCCTTAGATTTTTCTGGAAGCCTTGAGTCCAAAGAAGTCTCCCACACATCCTAGGAAATCTGAATGACCTTGTGTTTGAGCAGAGAGGCATGAGGACTCCCTGGTGATGTGTAGCCTTGACCTCCCGACATCCTCAGCTCTTTGCTGCCTGATTGGTCCGTGAGAAGCGGAAGGGTGGCCCTTGATGTTTACAGCTTATGAATGGGCAGATGTCCTGTCTGATCGTAATATAGATATGTTGCGTTTTTTACAAGCGTTCATCTCCACTCTTTCTGCCCCTCGGCTGTTACGGAAATGTAGGCTGTGAGAGCCACCTGACCTTCAGGGTCCGTGAACATGGGGTTGCTCATCGGGCATTCATGTGAGGACAGAAGAGGGGCGTCCTGAGTCGGTTACCCCCATTTGTGCTCTTACCTGTAGGAAACCCGGATTCCTACATGGCCCAGGGCACAGCACCCCTCGCCAGCTGTGGGAAGCCAGCGCTCCGTCGCAGCCGGGAACATCTGGATCGCTCAGAGACCCCTTGGCCTTCACTCCGAGGCTTTTAGCAAACCCAGCTTTCGGAAGCCTAATGGCAACGTCCGTTCGGGCCAAGTCATTGCGTAGAGTCATCTCCCAGGGCCCTGGCCTGATCTAGGGAGGCTTTGAGATTTCCCAGCCCCACGGGCTGCCGTCAGGACCTTCTGAGGGTCCCCCTTTAGCATCTGCACCCCCCAGGGAGCACCCTTCTGTAGCAATGTATGAAACTGTGTCGGCCATTTTAAAGAATGAGGCTCAAATTACTGTTAGGAACTCACCAACGTCTTTGAAGTCAGTCACATGATGGAAAGAGATAGAAAAGGGAATGTCCTTTGAAGGATCAGGTAAGGAGACACAGCTGTATTTCCAGAATGCTTTGGGTCAGTGTGGTCACGCTGCTCTTTATCTTGTTGGAGGCTGTCCCCCCACCCCCCGCACCCCCGGGAGCCCTCAGCCACCAGAGGGGCCCTGTCTTCCCGTTTTTTCCTGCCTCGGTTGTCAGGGAGAACCACAGACGTTCAGGTCACTTTCTCTCACGTGCACCTCGTCTTTCGATGTCCTGGGAGAGTGAGAGAGGACGGTTGCTGCGGGTCGGACTTGGCCCTACGGGGCTGTCTAGAAGCAGTCAGGGAGCAGGAAGGAGGGGACGCGGTGTTTCCTGTGTACCTTTTACCAAGTCGAAGCAGCCATCTTCCAATCGCCAAGACTGGACAAGAAGCCTGGAGGGTGGGCATCCCCACGCGCTGAGCTCTGAGACGCACTCCCACCTGCCCAGTCTGATTCGTGGGGTATCAGCTTCTAGGGTGACCGCACTTCTAACTGCCCTCCCCTCCAGCGTTCCCTCAACCTATAAAGGTGAAGCTTATAGACCTAAGGCTCCCTTGAAACAGTCTTTTTCAAGAATTCTTCCCACTTGTTTGGGTCCCACTCCAGACCCCGCGATCCACTGAGTGACCCGCCTCTCCCTTTCTGTCCCACCTGCCCCCACAGGGCCAGCCCCAGAGGGATGTGTCCAGTGACTTCCTTGGCAGGAGGCCTGCTTTGTTTTCTGTCGGTTTCTCCCACTTCGGGGCTTTTCCCCCACGTCCTCACACCCTGGTTTTCCTTCCTAGGAGAGAAGAGGTTGCAGAGGGAGAAGTCTGAGCAGGCTCTGGGGAACCCAGAAGACCTGAGGGGTCCCATTCAGCTCCCCGTGTTGAGACAGGGCAAAAGTCCATACAAGCGTGGCTTTGACGAGGGGGACGCGCACCCCCAGGCCAAGAAGAAGAAGATTGACCTCATTTTCAAGGATGTGCTGGAGGCTTCCCTGGAAACCGCGAAGGTGGAGGCTCATCAGCTCGCCTTGAGCACCTCGCTGGTCATCAGGAAGGTCCCCAAGTACCAGGACGACGCCTACGGTCGGTGTGCAATGAGCATGTCACATGGCGTGCAGAATGTCAGCCGGACCCAGGGGGAGGGGGACTGGAAGATCCCCCAGGGGGCTTCCAAGGAGCCAGGCCCGTTGGAAGATGAAGAAGAAGAGCCTTCGTCCTTCAAGGCCGACAGTCCCGCCGAGGCCTCCCTTGCGTCTGACCCTCACGAGCTTCCCACCACCTCCTTTTGCCCTAACTGTATTCGCCTCAAGAAGAAGGTCCGGGAACTCCAGGCCGAACTAGACATGCTTAAGTCTGGGAAGCTTCCGGAACCCCCCGTCTTGCCAGCACAGGTACTGGAGCTCCCAGAGTTCTCGGACCCTGCAGGTAAGTTGGTGTGGATGAGATGGTGGTCGGAGGGAAGAGCAGCCCTTGGGCAGTGTGAGGGTGGCCTGGCGCTCTCTGCGGGAGCCATGTTCCGGGACACCCGAAGCGTGTCCCGTGGAGGCGGGCTCCGGTCACAGCCCACGCCCGCAGGTGCCTGCCTCGGACAGGCTGCTCCGCGGCCCCAGGGAGATGCTTCATGTCTCGCCCTTGTATCCGCCTCGTCAATAAAGGAAGTTCCACTGCAGGAGGGGTGTGTGCTGTGTTCTTGACCCGTTGCCTTCCTCTGGCTGTCCTGGTGGTGTCGTAGCCCCACGCTCAACTTCTAAACCCCATCTTTGTCTCTTCCCCAGTCCCAAGCAGGGCAGCTCAAACTCAGTCCCTGGACACGGCCTCGTTCTTCTCTTCCCAAATTGCTGTACTGCCACATGTGGTCCTAGCTCCCCTGCCTGGAATTTTAGAAGGCCTGGAATACGGGACATGGGGCTGCACGCCTTGGCCCTTTTCCGTTGGCTGCCTGGGTCTTTTAGGAACCGGTCGACGACCAGGAAGGTTTTTTTCAGTACACAGCTGCAGCTGAGTCCGAGTATTTACATAGCATTTCCTATTTTAACCACATCCCTTAGCTCAGAATGAGGTGTTTCAGATATCCAAAGCACGCGTCTTAACTGCATTCTGATCCTGAAATAAGCTGGAGCCGTGGCAGGCTGCCTGCGTTCCAGGGCAGCACGCCTCCCAACGTTAGCGGTGAGAGAAACGAGCCCCACGTCCTCCCTGCGTGACTTGGGCAGGCTGGCCCATCTGCTCCGGGCCAGGCATGCGGCTCAGCTGATCGAGAAGGTTGAGTTCCTAGAGCGCCCACTAGTGGAGGGTAAAGGCAGGCAGCCTGGAGCAGGGCGGCCACCAGGTGTCCTCCCCAGAGAGGAACCGTCACACGTGGATAGCATGAGTGCTCATTACAAGAAAACATATATATACATGTATGTATACGTATATATACATATACATATATGTATGTATATATATTCTAGACTGGGATTCAGTCTGTCCTCGGAACTGGCCTCTGTTTCCCCCGCTGTGGCGCCGACCCCTCGGGCAGCGTTCCCGTGCCTTCCGGAAAAGCCCGCGTGTTTGCCGCCGGGGTTTACATGTTTCCTTCCCGTTTGTCTTCCAGCCTCCGAGAGCATGGTCTCCGGCCCCGCCATCATGGAGGACGACGACCAGGAGGTCGATTCCGCAGACGAGTCCGTCTCCAATGACATGCTGACCACCGCCGACGAGCCCTCCAAGATGTCATCCGCCACCGGGCGCCGCATCCGGCGCTTCAAGCAGGAGTGGCTGAAGAAGTTCTGGTTCCTGCGGTACTCGCCAACCCTCAACGAGATGTGGTGCCACGTGTGCCGCCAGTACACCGTGCAGTCGTCCCGCACGTCGGCCTTCATCATCGGCTCCAAGCAGTTCAAGATCCACACCATCAAGCTGCACAGCCAGAGCAACCTGCACAAGAAGTGTCTGCAGCTGTACAAGCTGCGCATGCACCCCGAGAAGACGGAGGAGATGTGCCGCAACATGACCCTGCTCTTCAACACCGCCTACCACCTGGCCCTCGAGGGCCGGCCCTACCTGGACTTCCGGCCGCTGGCCGAGCTGCTGCGCAAGTGCGAGCTCAAGGTGGTGGACCAGTACATGAACGAGGGCGACTGCCAGATCCTCATTCACCATATCGCCCGCGCGCTGCGGGAGGACCTGGTGGAGCGCCTCCGCCAGTCGCCCTGCCTCAGCATCATCCTGGACGGGCAGAGCGACGACCTGCTGGCCGACACGGTGGCCGTCTACGTCCAGTACACCAGCAGCGACGGGCCGCCGGCCACCGAGTTCCTGTCCCTGCAGGAGCTGGGCTTCTCCAGCACGGAGAGCTACCTGCAGGCGCTCGACCGCGCCTTTGCCGCCTTGGGCATCCGGCTGCAGGACGAGAAGCCCACCGTCGGCCTGGGCATCGACGGGGCCAACGTCACGGCCAGCCTGCGCGCCAGCATGTTCATGACGATCCGCAAGACGCTGCCCTGGCTGCTGTGCCTGCCCTTCATGGTGCACCGGCCCCACCTGGAGATCCTGGACGCCATCAGCGGGAAAGAGCTGCCCTGCCTGGAGGAGCTGGAGAACAACCTGAAGCAGCTGCTGAGCTTCTATCGGTACTCGCCGCGCCTCATGTGCGAGCTGCGCTCCACGGCGTCCACCCTGTGCGAGGAGACGGAGTTCCTGGGGGACATCCGTGCCGTGAGGTGGATCATCGGGGAGCAGAACGTCCTCAATGCCCTCATCAAAGACTACCTGGAGGTGGTGGCCCACCTCAAGGACGTCAGCAGCCAGACGCAGCGGGCCGACGCGTCCGCCATCGCGCTGGCCCTGCTGCAGTTCCTCATGGACTACCAGTCCATCAAGCTCATCTACTTCCTCCTGGACGTGATCGCCGTGCTCTCACGCCTGGCCTACGTCTTCCAGGGCGAGTACCTCCTGGTGTCCCAGGTGGACGACAAGATCGAGGAGGCCATCCAGGAGATCAGCCGGCTGGCCGACTCCCCGGGGGAGTATCTGCAGGAGTTCGAGGAGAACTTTCGAGAGAGCTTCAACGGGATCGCGATGAAGAACCTCAGGGTGGCCGAGGCCAAGTTCCAGTCTGTCAGGGAGAAGATCTGCCAGAAGACCCAGGTGATCCTGGCTCAGAGGTTCGATTCCCGCAGCCGGATCTTCGTGAAGGCCTGCCAGGTGTTCGACCTGGCCGCCTGGCCCCGGAGCAGCGAGGAGCTGCTGAGCTACGGCAAGGAGGACATGGTGCAGATATTCGATCACCTGGAGGCCATCCCCACCTTCTCGCGGGATGTCTGCAGGGAGGGGCTGGACCCGCGGGGCAGCCTGTTGATGGAGTGGCGGGAGCTCAAGGCGGATTACTACACCAAGAATGGCTTCAAAGACCTGCTCGGTCACATCTGCAAGTACAAACAGCGGTTCCCGCTCTTGAACAAGATCATCCAGGTCCTCAAAGTCCTGCCCACGTCCACCGCCTGCTGCGAGAAAGGCCGCAATGCCCTGCAGCGGGTGCGCAAAAACCACCGCTCCCGCCTGACCCTGGAGCAGCTCAGCGACCTGTTGACCATCGCGGTGAACGGCCCGCCGATCGCCAACTTCGATGCCAAGCGAGCCCTGGACAGCTGGTTCGAGGAGAAGTCCGGCAACAGTTACGCGCTGTCCGCCGAGGTCCTCAGCCGGATGTCGGCACTGGAACAGAAGCCCGTGCTGCAGACCGTGGACCACGGGTCAGAGTTTTACCCGGACATCTAGAGGGCCGGCGTCCCCAGAGTTCACTAAGCTGTTGAATATTTTTTTAATCTATACTCATAAGCTTTGATATATTATATAAATATATATTATATTTTATATATATATACATATGTATATGTATATGTATATATATATATATATATATAAACCCACACTGAAAATTTTTAAAAACCAAGGTGACGCCTCCACCCGAAGCCACTGGGAGCTTTCACAAAGGAATGATGTTGGAAACAGACCCTCGTCTACGAGATCTGGCAGCTGCAGCCTCCGTGGCCATCCTTTTCCCTCATGGAAGCTCATGCTGGGGCCACACGCGTTCCCACCCAACAGCCAACCAACAGCCTAAGCTAGAATGACGGGTCTCTGTCATCACCTCTAGGTGGTTTGTTGTTTGTTTTTGCTCGGGGGTTGAGGGGTTTGGGTTTGGGTTTATGTTCTTGCCTTTCCTTTTCTCGTTTGGTCTGCGATGCGGTTCTCAGCCCCATCGCGGACACGCCGGTGGAGCTGAACCCCGTCTTTGATTTGGGAGGGGGTGGGTGGCATATCTGGATTGGGGTGTGTGACCCTTTCCCTCTCCCACCTGATTTCAGCCTGGCAGGTTTGTATGCATTTCCTGATGAGCGTTCCTTCACTGTCTTAGAAACAAACGTGTCGGTCAAACTGTGACACCCGCCACTTCCCCACCTCTGTCGCCTCTCCCTTCCCCAGGTTATAGATTCCCTCCTAAAGATCTTACCTGTTATACTGAAGGCAAAATTGCCTTACCACTGAGCTTGAAGCCCTGGGGAAGGGACAAGGTGTGTGTGTGGGGGGGGGGCGGATTTTTTGCATTCCTGTTCTTACGTAGTGTTGGGTAAAATAATATAATTCCAGTCAGATCCGGGACTGTGGGGGAAATGAAGAGCCAAAAAATCCAGACCCTAACAGGGCAGTGATTTTTGGCTAAAAACAAGTAAGATGAAAGGTATGTATTCCATTTACATGAATTATTTATGCTCTGTCTTTATAATCACATAACGTGTTGGGGGTATTTTGTTGTTGTTCCCTTAATAATCAAATGCCTGCTCTGGTTCAGTGGCAGGAGATGTCAATGCAAGTTGTGCCCTGGGTTATGCGTGACTCGAAGGAGGTCTCTCAAGCTTGAGGCCTCCTTTTGTGACAAGGCCGGTTACAAACCCTTCAGCCTGGCAAGGAGGCAGCGGGAAACCAGGCATCGCGTCTATGCCGGTGAATGCTTCCTTTTTTTGAACAGGGTAGAGATGTCCTAAAGAAAAAGGAATAAACTAGAGGTCAGACAGGACTCTCAAGGCATCAGCCTACACACACACACCCACACCCACACACAGGCGCGCGTGTGCACGCACACGCACACACACACACACACACACACACACACACACACAACCATGATATAAGCTTTAGAAATAGCCACTTGCCTACTCCCTGGGGCAAGTAGTGGTTTAAGCTAGAGGAGTCAGATCAATGCTCTTTTGTTCATTTAACTACCAGTATACCTCGCAAGGGAGTTAAAAAAAAAAAAAATGTGCGCGAGCTGTTAAAACCTTCTGTTCATGTTCCCACATCTGATTTATGCATATCGGATATGCAGAGGTCTTGCCTGGTGGGTGCAGGTCCTATGGGGGGGACGGAGGAAGACCTGCGTTGTCCATGGTCAGTTCTACTGGGAGCCACCCCTCTCACTTGGCAGAGGGGGGCAAAGGACAGTGTGATCTGACCACAGGCGAGGCCCCCTGTGTCCCCAACCTGCCTGGCTCAGACATAAAACTGTGGTGGCTTCCTTCCTTCTTGGTTTATCTTGTCTCCGAGGCCTCACGCCACTGTCGAGAACCATAGTGGAAATGTCATCAACACTGAACATGTCACTCCCCCTTCCTCGTCCTGCCGGTCCCCTCACCCCCCACACATCCCTTCCCCCACCCCTATGGTCTTGGTGCTAGATAACTTTAGAATCATTGCTGCTAGTCGATAGCTTTTCATTATATAAATATATTATATATATATATTATATTATTTTTGAAACTTTTTGTTCGTTTTCAACAGGATGAGCATGTTAAAAAACAAGAAACAAAAAAACTGGTTTTCTCCGACTGTCCCACTGCCAGGCCTCATATGCTGCCTTCTTCAACAGATCGATGCACCCCGCCTGGTGACGCTCACCCCCCAGTCCCCTCCCCAGTCCCACACACTTCCCCACCCTCCTCTGAACAAGGAGAGAGCAGGAACTAGCAAGGAAACGCCCAGAGCACTTTCTGAGGCTTTGGAATTCTCAACCTTGTATTGTGTCCCTACTTTAAGCTAATGAGCACCCCCGAATAACCACCAACCCCCCCTCCCCCGCTCTTCCCATCTGGGTCAGTAATTGTGGTCAAGCGGGAGGCTGTTGCAAAGCACAAGGTTTCACCTTTCCCTCCCTGACATCTTCTCCACCACGCACGCGAACTATCACGTCTGTGGGAGCTTTCTTTGAACACCGCACAGACTAAGTAAGATGGGTTGAGGGCACACATGGCTGGCAAGGGGGCCTCGGTGGGGGCCAGAAACAGTAGGTTGGGACCCTTTCTTCTAGCCACCAGATGCCTTATGCCTTCTCCTTTCCCCTTCTCCCCCTCTCCACCCACTACATGGGGAGCCATCCCCTGGGTCACTCATTTGAAAACCAGAAAGAGAATCATTGATGTCTGCCTGAGCGCTAGTCAGGGCTGTGACCGTTTCAAGAGGGCCGTGGCCAAGATGAACTCAACTTTCTATCCAGAGGGGCAAAATAAATCCTTTGGGCCTATGCCGGCGTCTACCCCGTGTCTCCCGAGAGAGCTGCCCCTGGGCTAAAAGCGAGAGCTGCTGCGAGCAGCGCGGGCCGGCAGGACTCCATGCGTCGGGCAGGCCGAGCTCTCCTGGGAGTCTCCAAGTTTGGCAGGCGCTCTAAAACCCTGGGTGCTCACAACTTCTGTTGAATCCAGCCAGGCCTGGGCTGTGTCAGGCCCTCTGATGGTCACTTTGCCTTGGGACAGGGAGTAACCGGGGAACAATTCGGGTGACACACCACTGTAATTTGCACAGGGTCTTTTCCAACCTGGATGCTCGCGGGAGGCTCAGGGCTTCCATCCTGTGAATGCTGCCTGTGATTCCTATCCTAGGACTCTCCACTCTTCTGCCTCCTTGGGAAAGACTCTTGGGCTAATGGGACCCACAGGGTCTAGCCTAGGGAACCAAATGCTTACCTAGCCTAACCTCCCTTTGATGGGTGGAAAAAGCCGTGGCCAGGTGGTCACGGCTTCTCGAATGTGGTCACTTCAGATGCGATCGAGCCCTTTAGCTCAGCTGCTGGCTTAGAAGGACATGTTTGTCTCTGGGGTGGAGACTCGTCGCCATTGGGCTGGCTGATGAGTAACTTTCTTTGGCTTGTGCGGGGGGGTGGGAAGTGAGT
>NW_024424786.1:28882598-28889486 GCF_017311325.1 Ursus maritimus
AAAAAAAAAAAAATGTGCGCGAGCTGTTAAAACCTTCTGTTCATGTTCCCACATCTGATTTATGCATATCGGATATGCAGAGGTCTTGCCTGGTGGGTGCAGGTCCTATGGGGGGGACGGAGGAAGACCTGCGTTGTCCATGGTCAGTTCTACTGGGAGCCACCCCTCTCACTTGGCAGAGGGGGGCAAAGGACAGTGTGATCTGACCACAGGCGAGGCCCCCTGTGTCCCCAACCTGCCTGGCTCAGACATAAAACTGTGGTGGCTTCCTTCCTTCTTGGTTTATCTTGTCTCCGAGGCCTCACGCCACTGTCGAGAACCATAGTGGAAATGTCATCAACACTGAACATGTCACTCCCCCTTCCTCGTCCTGCCGGTCCCCTCACCCCCCACACATCCCTTCCCCCCACCCCTATGGTCTTGGTGCTAAGATAACTTTAGAATCATTGCTGCTAGTCGATAGCTTTTCATTATATAAATATATTATATATATATATTATATATTATTTTTGAAACTTTTTTGTTCGTTTTCAACAGTGATGTAGCATGTTAAAAAACAAGAAACAAAAAAACTGGTTTTCTCCGACTGTCCCACTGCCAGGCCTCATATGCTGCCTTCTTCAACAGATCGATGCACCCCGCCTGGTGACGCTCACCCCCCAGTCCCCTCCCCAGTCCCACACACTTCCCCACCCTCCTCTGAACAAGGAGAGAGCAGGAACTAGCAAGGAAACGCCCAGAGCACTTTCTGAGGCTTTGGAATTCTCAACCTTGTATTGTGTCCCTACTTTAAGCTAATGAGCACCCCCGAATAACCACCAACCCCCCCTCCCCCGCTCTTCCCATCTGGGTCAGTAATTGTGGTCAAGCGGGAGGCTGTTGCAAAGCACAAGGTTTCACCTTTCCCTCCCTGACATCTTCTCCACCACGCACGCGAACTATCACGTCTGTGGGAGCTTTCTTTGAACACCGCACAGACTAAGTAAGATGGGTTGAGGGCACACATGGCTGGCAAGGGGGCCTCGGTGGGGGCCAGAAACAGTAGGTTGGGACCCTTTCTTCTAGCCACCAGATGCCTTATGCCTTCTCCTTTCCCCTTCTCCCCCTCTCCACCCACTACATGGGGAGCCATCCCCTGGGTCACTCATTTGAAAACCAGAAAGAGAATCATTGATGTCTGCCTGAGCGCTAGTCAGGGCTGTGACCGTTTCAAGAGGGCCGTGGCCAAGATGAACTCAACTTTCTATCCAGAGGGGCAAAATAAATCCTTTGGGCCTATGCCGGCGTCTACCCCGTGTCTCCCGAGAGAGCTGCCCCTGGGCTAAAAGCGAGAGCTGCTGCGAGCAGCGCGGGCCGGCAGGACTCCATGCGTCGGGCAGGCCGAGCTCTCCTGGGAGTCTCCAAGTTTGGCAGGCGCTCTAAAACCCTGGGTGCTCACAACTTCTGTTGAATCCAGCCAGGCCTGGGCTGTGTCAGGCCCTCTGATGGTCACTTTGCCTTGGGACAGGGAGTAACCGGGGAACAATTCGGGTGACACACCACTGTAATTTGCACAGGGTCTTTTCCAACCTGGATGCTCGCGGGAGGCTCAGGGCTTCCATCCTGTGAATGCTGCCTGTGATTCCTATCCTAGGACTCTCCACTCTTCTGCCTCCTTGGGAAAGACTCTTGGGCTAATGGGACCCACAGGGTCTAGCCTAGGGAACCAAATGCTTACCTAGCCTAACCTCCCTTTGATGGGTGGAAAAAGCCGTGGCCAGGTGGTCACGGCTTCTCGAATGTGGTCACTTCAGATGCGATCGAGCCCTTTAGCTCAGCTGCTGGCTTAGAAGGACATGTTTGTCTCTGGGGTGGAGACTCGTCGCCATTGGGCTGGCTGATGAGTAACTTTCTTTGGCTTGTGCGGGGGGGTGGGAAGTGAGTTCAGGTTCCTGGCCGTTTATGTCAAGCAGATACATTGCAGAGCCCAGGAGCCCCAAGCCCTTGTGATAAAGATGGTTTGCGTCTCCTCCGTGGCGGAAAAAGACAGCCGTGGCCATACAGAGTCTGTGTACCCTGAGAACAGCCGAGCCCTGTCTGCCGCTCTTGCCACATCAAATGCCCACGTTTTGCCTGCCTGGTTGAAGGTGAGAGTCCAGGCATCCAAAACAACCGCTTTTGCTTTTTCTTTTTTTCACATCCTGTGATTCAGGGCAGATCGTTACTTTCTCATCCTCGCTGGGGAATGAGAGTGGCTGGAGCTGCAGGGTGTCTGCGCGGCTGGCTTGGGTGCTGGGCGCGGAGTCCAGGGCAGTCAGGGGTCGCGCCCCAGCCCCCACTACATGTTTCCATGTTGAGTCGTCTTGCGGAGCCCCCTCTCCTTGACTTGCTTATGTCAACCCTGTCATTTGGAGGAAGGACCTTGTAATTAGTTAAGGTCATGTTAAATATTTTCCCTTTGTTTGGACGTGATTCCAAGAGGGAGAAAAGAGGGAAAAGCATGTAGGATGCCAAAAATGATCGTGGTGACACAGAAATGGACTACAGGCTTGGCCCAGCCGGGCTATGGGGCTGCTGGTCACCTGGAGCCCTGCGGGGTCCAGGAGGCAGCCTGGGGGTTGAAGTAGAGCTTCTAGATTCCTCCCCATGCCTTCCCCCCCCCCCAACCCCACCCTTCCAGGAACAGGAACGCTGGATCTGGATCTGGTTTTGGCATGTGGTCTGGGTTGATTTCCAAGTAGAATTCATGCTTTTTCTAGGCCCCACGCCCAGTTTGTGCAGAGGGTCCCAGACACTGGACCTCGTGCCCCTTTGCCCCTTTAAGTGGCTGCCCTAGCCAGGCCAGGCCTCCTTAGGTGGGAGTGGCGCATCTGGAAGGCAGGTGTCCTTGGGGACGGTCCCATTCCAGACACCAGCCTCCTGGGGGAGGTGGTGCTGGGTCGTGGGTTCTGGTCTGGTTTCCTCCTCACATCCTGAGGAGGGCAGATTTTGTCCAGAGACACACAGGGCCCTCTTCTGCTTGGAGGGAGACCCCTCTCTTGCTCTCTGTTCACAGGGTCCTTTAGCTGAGTGGATGGAGCTGTGATAGTTTAAGGAGCCTCTGAGGTGATCCTTGTGCGGTAGCCAGAGGGAGAAAAAGTGCCCTTTGGGGAGGAAAATGGTACGGCCCTCCTCTTCCATCTGGCTTTCCCTCCCCACCCCCCCATCCCCTGAAGTGGCGTTTTCTGGAAATACCTATGCAATCCAGTCTCCCTAGGAGAGCGAGCGCACGGAAGCGGGGGATGTGCAGAGTGTAATACAAATACTGCGGCGTATATATTGTATATATGGACATATACAGTACGGATACACACAGAGTAAGATTAAATCACGTCTATATATCTATAAATAATATCCTATATATTTATACATTTCTATGTTTTAAATAGATATAAAAATAGAGTCTATAGAGAGCTGGGAGAGCAACGGGAAAGCCTGTCCCTGTCGCAGCGCCCTGCGGAGGGAGGAGGCAGAGCCTCCGCGGAGGGAGCTGCGGAAGCCAGGCAGGTTTGCTGGGCACGGGGCCTCCTACCCGGAGCGTAGGAGAGGACAGTGACCGGGTCCCCGCTGTCTCCATGCACTTTTGTATCCCTCCTCACCCCCTGCCCTCCGACGCTGCGGTGGTCAGTGCCGCGTGGCACTCGGACGTGGTCTCTGGGCCCTGGTGGAGGGACCACCGCACAATTTCCCCCAGTACCCTCCTCCCCCACCCACAGGAATGAGCAGCACTGGTGGCAATAGGAAAGGTGCCAACTGGACCCAGAGGGGCCCAGGGAGGAGGCCACCCTCCCCACCTTCGGTGCTTCTGCTGCCCCCTAGAGGCCCAGCCTCCCTCACCCGCTTCCACCGCTGTCACCACCACCACCTTCCGCCAGGGCCCTGGAGGGGTGAGGCGAGCAGCGGGAGCGGCGCCAGCCAGTGCTGCCCGCGGTGCAGGGGGCACCAGCGGAGGGTGGGAGAGACCTACCCACACACTCATAACTTCAGTGGCAACTCAAGTTCAGAAGCAGGGCTTTGGCTCCGCCCACTTTGCACAGCTGCTGCGGCTGGCTGTACTCAGGACAACGCTCCCCCCTCCCCCGCGTGGAGGTCCAGCGACACCCCCCCCAGCCCACCGCCACCCTAACAGGCAGGTTTAGTTCATGTACACTGTTCTCATTCTGTGACTCGAGGCAGCGGCTGAGCCGGGTGCCCCAAGCTTATCCGCTTCCACTGGGGAGGATGCCTTCCCCGCCTGGTCCCTGCTCCCACCCCACCTCCAGGGGGTGCCTTGAGGCCTGGGGTGGGGGGAAGGGGGCACTGGTGCGGCTGGCAGCGCGACGGAGGGCTTGTGCGGCCCTGACTGAATCAGGAGCCCGTGTAGCTTCCAGGTTTCTCTCTAAAGTTTCTTGGCCCTGGAGGTAGAAGAGGAGGGGCTGATGGGGCTGCATCCTCTGCGCCCCAGACCGGCCTGGGCCTTTCAGCTCTCCAAAGGCACTTACCTCTGTCCCCGAGCCTCCTCTGACCCCATGTCCTCCTCTTTCCTGCCATGTACCAACGTACCTCAGTGTCCAGCAGACCCCCCCCTCCACCTAGAGTCTGGGGCCGGTCTGTTCTGCCAATGCCCACCTCTTCTCCCCCCCACATCTGCCTGGGTCTCCTGGAGGCACAGCTGGCTGCCAACCGGCTCTCGGAACACCCTCCAGCGCCTCCAGAGAGACCAGCCCAGCCCGAGCCTTCCCGCCGCGGCAGCGGGTCAGACCCGTGGCCAGGGGTGGGCAGCCCCGGGGAGCAACCCACGATGCACCGTACCTCAGAGAGAGAGCGTACCCTGGGGCCTCAAGGGCACCGGGCCCTCCGTCCGGGGAGGACAGCCCGTTCCAATACTGCTCGCTCACAAGAAGACAGGGGCCGCACTGCCCGCGGGCGCCCCTCCATCTTCACTTTGGTCCCCTGGGAAGAGCCAGCAGTCTGATCTGCTCTTTTTCCGCCCTCTCTCCTTCTCTCCACCCCCACGCTGCTGAACCGGTTCATTTCAATCACAAAGGAAAAATAAAGTGGGGGTGGGGGGAAATACCTAGGAGTCTATTATCACATACATATTAATATGTTAATACTTTCTTTCGTAAAAAACCTCTTGACGTTATTATTTGGAGACTACGCTTTATAGTACCTGTGTGATGGGACCTAGAACACTGGATACAAATAGAGCTATGTTGGTTTATCACAATATGTATGCAGAAACTTTCCTTTTGTCATATTATCCTTGTAATGTAAGAAGATTGTTAATAAAAGCATTTAAATTTACTCACCAAGGTCAAAGCTCTGCCTCCTTGCCTCCATCCCAGGCCCGGGCCCTGGGCAATTCAGAACGGGTTCCATCACAAGGGCTCCAGGGTCCAGGCGAGGAGCCTGCCTGCTACCACGATGGAAGGAACTAGAAGAGGCCTCGAAGCCCCTTCCTGCCTGTCTCTTTTCCCGCAGTCGAGTCCATTTCCAGCAGGTAACCCATGTGCCTCACCCACCAAAAGGAGGTGTAACTGAAACCATTTAAAATAAATCTAGCTGCCCCCACATGCCTTTACCCCACAGAAGTGCTCGGAGGAAACCCACAGAGCGGTTGCAGACAGACAGACTGTTGCTCTGATTCTCCCTGCGACTTCCTAGCTCAGTTCTCCACGGGCAGACCCGGCCCCTGGGGAGAGTCTTTCCCTGGTAGTTTGCTAACGGCACTGACGTGGCGGCGGGTGATTAGCGATGCTTTGCCCAAATTGTTTTAGAGCGAAGATGGGCATAAATTCAATAAAGACAGATACATCCTTTTATTTCTTCTTCTCAGGATGCTAAGTTGTCCTGCTCTCAGCTTCTGCTCCCCCTAGTCTGGCTTCCTTTCAGGGACCGTCCCTCTCCCCCTTTCTTAACCTCTGTCATCTTAGTGCCTGCCGTCTTCCTCCCAGCCTGTGACCCTCCCAGGCCCCCCCAGTTGGTCGCTCAGAGGCTCCCTGTTGTGAAAGCCACTTCACCGTTCCCATGGAATATTCTGCTTCTCTTCTTTTCCCAGAAGAGGGGGAATAGGGAAGGAAGCAACGAAGGGGCATAGCTGTCCATGTCTGAGCAGCCCAGGTGAGCCAGGGTCAGCCCTCGCTCCACTGCCGGCCATCCAGGTCTGACGTACATTGGCGGCCATGTCTGGAGCCTGTGAATGATTCCATCACTGGGAAGCAAGGAACGGAAAGATCTTCCATCTGCACTTGGCCATGAGGTCGTCCTCCCCAAAGCAGGGCTTGGAGGCTGGGGTAAAGACAGTGAAATCTAGCTCACTCCCGTCCTTCCCCTTCTCCCCAGCTGCTCCCCAGCAACCCTCTCCAAGATGCACAGGACAAGGCAAGTTCAATTCAGAGAGAAGACTCAGGACACTGGCCAGTCGTCCGAAGACCTGAGGGGCGCTATGTAACAATTTCTACAGTGATCTTTTGAAAACACAGATCTAGTCATGGCATCCTCTCTGCTTACCCTCTCCCGTGGTTTCCCATCGCCCTTGGAGTGCATTCCGAAGTCCCGAGCATGACCATCGCCTTGTGCAATGTAGCCCTCGCCTACATCCCGGCCTCAGCTTGTATCCTCAGCACGGGGCTCCAGCCAAGCTGCCCTCCTCTGTTCCTCAAGCTCACCACGCTTTTCTCTGTCTCAGGACCCCCCAGTCCCCGCACCCTCTTCCTGGGATGGTTTTCCCCAGGACAGTTGTATGGCCGAGCTCTTCTCGTCTTTTAGGGTCCCTCTCTAAATGGCCACCCTCAAGGCGCTGTCCACTGTTCCCCCCTGGTATTTCCTTTCATACATTTATTTCTGTTTGTGGCCTTGTGTGTGTGTGTGTGTGTGTGTGTGTGTGTG
>NW_024424786.1:28889496-28892198 GCF_017311325.1 Ursus maritimus
TGTGTGTGTGTGTGTGTGTGTGTGTGTGTGTGCAGTTCCTGTCACATAGTGGGCATTTAATCAATGTTTATTGAAAAGGTGAATGAATGACTTTAAGTAGCCCCTGATACAAGTATAATCCTGTTCACTCTATATTGGTCATGGGGGAAGTCCTGGATTCTTCCGCTTCCTCTGTCTCTGCATTGGTTACTTCATTTGACCAGGGTGACCCTGCACCTGACCCCTGGCTACCCCTGGCCTTGACCCAGCCTCTTCTCTATATGAAGATGGCGGTTGCCCCTGAGGGGCTTCCTTGAGTTATACTCCACTCCAACATGCTCTTTCCCTTGAATAATGGTCCCTCCCAAGCCAGGCATGTGTCCCCTCTTTTCCCCGGGAAAGAGAACTTTCCAGCTCCTTCCAGCTGAACAATTCTCAGTCCACAGTTCTAGGCAATATTTGAAAGCCACTGTGAGCGCATCTAAGTTACCTTTGCAATAAAGACCCTTGGTCACTGGCCGTGTGTCAGAGTCTGGACTTCAGGGTTAGAGAACACCCCATTCAGTCCCCCGGCTGCCCCTTACAAGCTGTGAGACCTTGGGCAAGTCACTCGTCTGAGTCTGTGTCTTCAGTGCTGACCACAGAGCGGTGGGCTACTACAGGAGGACTGTGTATCCTTGTTATCGTGATATTATTACTTCTTAGATCAGGATGGAGTAGGTGCTAGCAAGTTGTGTGGCTTCCCACTGCTGTCCTCGTTCACCCGGAATTCCTGCCGCTACCCTCGAGGAGGGGTTGCCTGTGACTTTTAACACAGAGCCACCTACGCTTCCGCTGCCTGCTGACTTGGACGCCTCTGCCTGAGAGGGGGTCACCTTTCCCTTCTCAGTTTAGAGACCCTCTGGGCAGCCTCTTCTGCTTCCGGAGCTCATCCCGCCCGGCTTTCAAGGGAAAAGGGGCTGCAGAGAAGTTTTGTTTGTTTTTTTGGCTGGAAAAACCAGTTTCTCCTTGCTTGTCCCTGGTTTGAGCCCCCGGATGTCTGGAGCAGGATTTCTGCCAACACCCACTTGCCAATGGGCTGTCCTGAAACACTGAAAAGGAGTGCTGGGAAATGGGAGTGGGAAACCATGCAGCCTGGGCCGCTTGCAAGGAGACCACACCCAGCTGAAGAAGAACCATCCCAGGACCCTGAGCCCATGGTGGCCACCACGAGACCGGTTTCCTTGGCAACGCCTGGCTTCCAGCCCCAAGACTGACTTCCTCCCACCTCCCCCCCAGATAGGTGTCTGCCTCCATCTCTGGCTTGGGGAAGCTTCTGAGGTTCCCGCCGAGGACCATCTGTGCTGGCCCACCTGCAGGAGGACAAGGAGGGGAGAAGGGGGGCCAGTTCTTCAACACTCGCACCAAGAAAATGCCCAACCGCCTGGATCTAGCCATAGCACATCCGGTGGCTGGCTCTAGCCTTGCCAGGTGTCTGCCCTAGAAGGGAGACAGAACAGATGCTAGGGTTCTGAGCTTCTGGAACGGTGGTGCTTCCAACTGGCGGTTAAAAAAAAAAAAAAAAGAAAAAGAAAGAAAGAAACTCTTGGGTGGAAAATTACCACGAGCTCCATGAGCAGGGAAGCACATGAGAGAGGCTGACTCAGAGCTTCAGGTGACGCTGTCTATTGTCTCAAGGAGTGGGTGACTGTTGGAAGATGCTAGAGGGACCTACCAGGCAGGGGCAGAGAGGGCAGGTGCACAAGCAGGTGGGTTTAGTTTGTTCTAGGCACCAGACAGGAGACGGGAGCTATGTGTGAAGGGTACATTGTTGGCAGTCTAGATCACAGAATCCGAAAACCTTAGAGCAACTGATTCTTTGGCCCAAATTGATTTCACAGATGTGGACACTGAGGCCCAAACGCAAGTGACTTGCCCAAGGCCACGAAGTGAATAGCCACGCTGGGTTGTAGGTTCTTGGCTCCTACCTGCAGTGCTCTAGACTGGAGTCAAGTTTATCTGCGGGGGCAGAACTGCTTATTTCAGGCGGGTCAGTGGGAAGCCCTGTACAAAGTGATTAATGAACCCTTCCCCGCTCTTCCAGACTCTCAGATATTAACTCTAGGCTCCGGCCGGCCATGTTCATAGTTACCTGTGAAACATGGCCTGTATACTCAGCTCTGTGGACTAGGACTTACTTCTATTTAATTAGGAAACTAAAAATCCTGGTTGTCATTACAATATAATAAAAATGTGTATAATATAAAATAAGGAATTTCATGCACAGACCTGGAAAGCAAACACACCCCGTGGCTTTCTTTGTGGATCATTTCTCCTTGATAAGAACTTCGGTTTTCATCAGCCCTGGCTAATTCCCTGCTGACTATAAAATTCAGGACCTGCCCTTTGCCTGATGCCAGAGGCTCTCCCTCCAGAGGCCAGGGATGCGGCAGCCACCAGGAGGGCCTAGGGTGACGGGCCTCCAGGAGCCCCCTTGTCCCTGCCCACCTTCTGGAGCGCAAGAGAACCACTGGCTGACCTTCCAGTGACGGGAGTATTTCTTTTGGGGACATTAGAGGAAAGTCTCTAGTACCTACCTGATTTTTCTTCTCAAGAATAAAGTCAGAGCCCCAAGAGGCCCGATGCCTGCATTCCTGCTTGTGTGTAACCCCTTGGATTCGGTGCTCAAGCAAAGCCACCAGGGGCATGAGTATACACACACACACACACACACACACACACAC